>NC_048290.1:29496867-29644367 GCF_009762535.1 Notolabrus celidotus
TTTTATTCTATTCTATTTTATTCTATTCTATTTTATTCTATTCTATTTTATTTATTTTATTTATTTTATTTATTTCATTTATTTTATTTATTTTATTTATTTTATTTATTTTATTTTATTCTATTTTATTTATTTTATTCTATTCTATTTTATTCTATTCTATTTTATTCTATTCTATTCTATTTTATTCTATTCTATTTTATTTATTTTATTCTATTCTATTTTATTTTATTTTATTTTACTATATTATATGATATTATATTTTACCTTTATCATTGCTATTATAATTGTTATTATATTTTTTAACAATGTTAGCACATTGTTGTAGTCCCGTGTCCCATGTTGTAAGCTGTTGCAACAAAAGAATCTCCCCCAACCGGGGACAAATGAACTATATCTTATCTTATCTTTTCTAACCTCAGTAAAATCAAGGCAAGCAGGTTCTCTGCATCCATCACGGCCTTGATCATTTCTCCTGTGCGCTGCTTTATTCCCTCATCCAAGTAATGATCTTTATAACGCAGATCAAGTACAGTCGTGATGAAGTGCAGAGGGTCCAAATAGATGTCAGTGAAACGTGTGCTGACAGACTCTAAGAGTGTACTTTCATTGTTTTCACTCCGTGGTCTGTCTCAACCTCTTTGCTTAGAAGACGCTTTAGTGCTGCAGTTAAAGGAAGAACTGATGCAGACATGTTGGCCCTTATCCAGACAAGCTGTACTGGCCCGGGTTTTTGCTTGCATCATCACATTCTGTTTCGGCCGTGTTGTTTCGGTGAGAAAAGTATTTCAACCGAAAACCAAAAATGCACTTTTTGGCCATTTTCAGCCGAAAATTTTCGGTGGCCAAATTTTCGGTGCAACCCTAGTCTTAAGTCCTCTTTTTTTTTGCATTTGTTGATATGTGGACTGTATTTGCGTATGTATGATGTCAAAACTAAACACAGTGTTAGAACAGCTGAGGCTGGTGGAAGTTGATGATTTCAGATTTTTAAGCTTCAGGTTTAAAAACAAAGTGTGGGGAAAATGAAAGTACCCCACTGATCATGAGGCTACACGAGGGTACATCAAAACCCGAGGCTGTGGCTTAGTGGGTAGAGCCGGTCGCCTCTCAATCAGAAGGTTGGACATTTGATCCCAGCTCCTGCAGTCACACGTCAAAGTTTTCTTTGGACTAGAAAAGCGCTATATGAGTAAAGTCTATATACCATTACCACTGGGGGTCATATTCCATGAGTGATTATGAGAGGGACAGAATTAAAATACTCTACATTCAGAGCTGCTGGAAGAAGGTTCAACTTTAATCACTAAGCAACCTCCTGGCTCATAATAGAGGCCTTTCTTGACTTGTATTGATCCATAAACCCAAGTGACCCGGGGCGACTGTGGCTCGGTGGGTAGAGTCAGTCATCTCTCTATCGAAAGGTTGGCGGTTCGATCCCAGCTCCTTCAGTCACATGTTGAAGTGTCCTTGGGCAAGACACTGAACCACACATTGCTCCCTCTGTTGTTCAGCGGTGTGTGAATGTGTACGAATGAGATTAGCTAACACTGATGGTCCCTTACTATAGCAGCCTCTACCATCATCAGTGAGTGAATGTGTTGTGAATGGGTAAATGCAATGAGTGTGAGTGGTTTACCATTTACTACTTGAGCTTTTAAAATGAATTCTGGGGGAAGAATGAATGAAATATTTTTTCACACAGCAGTACATTTAAAAGCTTTGTGGACATTTGATTGAATCTGATTGTTGTAGTATAGAAAAAGGACATGAGTCATAAATGTGAGGTTCTAGTAGCTATTACTCTTGACAGGGTAATTTGACTGGATAAGAATGTAGGCTACATAATTCAAAGTGACTGTTACCTGATGGTCTTATGTGTTAGTGTGTTCTTTTGCAACAGTTCAGGTGAAGCCCCTCTAGTTATGTTGAGGTGTCTACTGTCTGAAAAGCTTTTTAAAAGATAATAATGAAGACTAGTTATTATTATATGAATGATCACAAATACACAACTAATAATATGTTGCTGCTTTATACATCTGATAACTGTATACTGTTCATAGATATGTGTAAAAGCTTTGCTGAGGACACTTTGGATTAGTTTTTAGAACAGAATAACAACCCACCCTAGTGTGATATTGCTTTATTAAATCAGGCAAACTATATTGTGTTTGTATGTTGTATCTCAAGTAGCTGACTTAATCAATCAACCAATCTTTATTTGTAAAACACCAAATCACAACAAACATTATCTCAAGATGCTTTTACAAACAGAGCAGGTCTAGACCACTCTATGTCAAATTATTAACAAAGACCCAACACCAAGACAGGATAAGATCCAGCTCCCTCTTACTGACAGGACTCGATCTTATCTCATCTTAATCCACCATGAGCATTGCACCTAACAGTATTTAGCGAGTTACAGAGGCAAGGACAAACCTGGAGCAGAACCAGACTCATGTTAGACAGCCATCTGCCTTGACCGAGTTGGGGTTGGAAAGAGGTATAGAGGAGAATGAGAGAGAGAGGGAGCGATGTTAATGGTGAGACAGATAGTAGTAGTTGTGTTGCCACTGGAGTCTGGAACATCCACAGCAGCAGGACGTCTACGGCCTAATAAAGATGGCACTGGAATATCGTGCTCAAAGAAGATGTTCAGAATCTCCAAGCAAGATGATTCTGTACAGATATGATGAAGCTGTATGTTTTATTGCTATAATGAAATGAAATGCCATTAACTGGGAATCTGTGTTCAGCTCTTGAGTGACCCAGCACTTGGTACTTTGGTAATTATTGTGGTGATGTTAATTGTTGATGATGATAATGGAAGGTCTTAAATTGGTTGGTTGCTTCATTGTAGATGTTCCTTATTTCGGGAAAAAAAAAAAAAAGAAAAAAGTTCCTTACTTATTTTTGTGCATTGCCTTTACACTGCTTGGCAGTACCTGCACCCAAATGGACTTGAAGCACTTTGTTACTCTTACTGATCTTGTTTCCTCTTGTCTAGATCTTTGCTTGTGTTGTTCTTGTTCTCATATGTACGTCGCTTTGGATAAAAGCGTCTGCTAAATGACATTGTAACATTGTAACATTGTAACTGCTTGAGCATTGAACAACTGTTCTGATCACATTGTGCTCCATGACATTCCTCACGAAAATGACCCAATTTTCCAAACTTTGTCCAGGAAGAACTTTTAAAAGCTTCAAATAGACGATATATAACTGTAGCAAATCTGGATTATAATTACTGCATGAGTGGTTATGAAGCCAGAGAACCCAGATTTATTTCTTCCTGCCCCCCTGTAGATCAGCTCTTTAACTATGAAACACTTATTCTAATCTCCCCTGTTGGTCTCTCTCCTTCTCTTTCTCTCTCCAGTCGCTGTGTACGGCTCAGAATGTGAACTGCAGAGACCTAGAGGGTCGACACTCCACTCCCCTTCACTTCGCTGCCGGCTACAACCGGGTGTCAGTGGTGGAGTACCTGCTGCACCACGGGGCAGACGTGCACGCCAAGGACAAAGGGTGTGACATTCAAGCTGTCGCGTAACTTTTTGATGAACATAAAAAGCAAACATTTTGGTTCTGATTGGTTGTTTCTGATTATTTACAGTGGTCTGGTTCCCCTTCATAACGCCTGTTCGTACGGTCACTACGAGGTGGCAGAGCTGCTGGTCAGACACGGAGCCTCGGTCAACGTAGCCGACCTGTGGAAGTTCACACCGCTCCATGAAGCTGCTGCTAAGGGCAAATACGAGATCTGCAAACTGCTGCTCAAGGTGAGACCTGCTTTTTCCTCATCTAATACCTAAGCTAACTCCAGCACCACCAATACATACAAATTCATGATTAAGCAAACAGCTCTTGTGGTAGTCATTTGCATGAAAATCAGACTTGTGCTAAATATTTAGAGCTGCACTCGGCAAGTCTTGAGTTCAATAAAAAAAAACCTCTTAGGAACACAAATCAAAGTTAGTGTGAGGAAGAGGAGGGTTTCACCTTCTCTGTCAGGTGAAAAGTTGCGTGCACAACAATTTCTCCATCTGGACTAACAGTTCCCGAACCGTATGATTGACTATCCAGAATGTCTCTCCGTTTTTTATTCTCCCTCTCCTGCCTCTTTGAATCCCCTTAAATCATCACACAAACTGCATTTGCAATCATTAGCATGCTGTTTTCAGTTAGCATACACAGATTTCTAGGTACACTGAAGTCTGCTGGATCCAAACATTTAAATTCTGCTGGTGTTTTCTTAGTGAAGCCTAAACTGCATACTCTTCCTCAAGCGTAAAGACAGCATTTAGAAGAAATGACAGTGTTGCTGATACGCACATTCATTTCATTGTGTCACAATAGCGTTTACTGCTAATGCAATAACTGACAAACAGCCTTGTAAATATTCAGTAACACTCAGTCTGAACAAATCAACAGTATGGTTCCAAATCTTCTCTGAAACAACATCCATTAAAATCCTGTGACTGGAAATCAGAAGCTGTGACTCTGCCCGGTAACAAAACATGCTGAAAATATCTGTTGTGTAATCTGTCTGTCACGTCGAGGAGGGTCAGAGTGAGTCCTGTGAAATATTGCAGTTTCACAGCTGAATGTGTTTTTGTTTCCCTCTAATAATCACCTCCAGACGAGTCAGATCAGCGCTCTGTTGATGCCATATGGAGATGCATAAATTATTATTAGACGAACACTGTTGAGTTCACGCAAACATGCGTACACAGAAAGCAACACATACAGCGGGGTAAAAAAGAATTTAATCAGCCACTGATTTTGCAAGTTCTCCCACTTAGAAAGATGAGAGAGGTCTGTCATTTTCATCAGAGGTACACTTCAACTATGAGAGACAAAATGAGAAAATAAATCCAGGAAATCACATTGTAGGATTTTTAAAGAATTTATTTGTAAATGATGGTGGAAAATAAGTATTTGGTCAATAACAAAAGTTCAACTCAATACTTTGTAACATAACCTTTGTTGGCAATGACAGAGGTCAAACGTTTCCTGTAAGTCTTCACCAGGTTTGCACACACTGTAGCTGGTATTTTGGTCCATTCCTCCATGCAGATCTCCTCTAGAGCAGTGATGTTTTGGGGCTGTCGCTGGGCAACACAGACTTTCAACTCCCTCCACAATTTTTCTATGGGGTTGAGGTCTGGAGACTGGCTAGGCCACTCCAGGACCTTGAAATGCTTTTTACGGAGCCACTCCTTCGTTGCCCGAGCGGTGTGTTTGGGATCATTGTCATGCTGGAAGACCCAGCCACGTTCCATCTTCAATGCTCTCACTGATGGAAGGAGGTTTTGGCTTAAAATCTCACGATACATGGTCCCGTTCATTCTTCCCTTAACACGGATCAGTCGTCCTGTCCCCTTTGCAGAAAAACAGCCCCAAAGCATGAGGTTTCCACCCCCATGCTTCACAGTAGGTATGGTGTTCTTGGGATGCAACTCAGCATTCTTCTTCCTCCAAACACGACAAGTTGAGTTTTTACCAAAAAGTTCTATTTTGGTTTCATCTGACCACATGATATTCTCCCAATCCTCTTCTGGATCATCCATATGCTCTCTGGCAAACTTCAGACGGGCCTGGACATGTACTGGCTTAAGCAGGGGGACACGCCTGGCGCTGCAGGATTTGAGTCCCTCTCGGTGTAGTGTGTTACTGATGGTAGCCTTTGTTACTTTGGTCCCAGCTCTCTGCAGGTCATTCATCAGGTCCCTCCGTGTAGTTCTGGGATTTTTGCTCACTGTTCTCATGATCATTTTGACCCCACAGGATGAGATCTTGCGTGGGGCCCCAGATCGAGGGACATTATCAATGGTCTTGTATGTCTTCCATTTTCTTACAATTGCTCCCACAGTTGATTTATTTACACCAACCTGCTTGCCTATTGTAGATTCACTCTTCCCAGCCTGGTGCAGGTCCACAATTTTCTTCCTGGTGTCCTTGGACAGGTCTTTGGTCTTGGCCATGGTTGAGTTTGGAGTCTGACTGTTTGAGGCTGTGGACAGGTGTCTTTTATACAGATAACCAGTTCAAACAGGTTCCATTAATACAGGTAACGAGTGGAGGACAGAAGAGCTTCTTAAAGAAGAAGTTACAGGTCTGTGAGAGACAGAAATCTTGCTTGTTTGTGGGTGACCAAATACTTATTTTCCACCATCATTTACAAATAAATTCTTTAAAAATCCTACAATGTGATTTCCTGGATTTTTTTTCTCATTTTGTCTCTCATAGTTGAAGTGTACCTCTGATGAAAATTACAGACCTCTCTCATCTTTCTAAGTGGGAGAACTTGCAAAATCTTTGACTAAATGACTAAATACTTTTTTGCCCCACTGTACATCAAGTGCAGGAAAGATGTCCCACTTGGAAACTTGATATCCAAAGATTTTGATTAGGAGAATTCTGCAACAGATGCACTTAGGATTAAAGATTAAAAGCCCAAATGATAAGGTTTTAAATACAAAACATAATGCTTCAAACTACAACTTTATAATAATATAACATTAAGTTTGTATGAGAGACCTAAAAGTAGTTTTACATGGTCAGGTAAAAGAAGAATCTGCAGTGGGGTTGCACTTCTTGCGAGAAGCACAAGGTCAGCCTGACAAACCAGTTAGAAAGAAAGTGCTGCACGCAACAGTTCGCACCAGCAAACGTATAACTTTGAAGCTGAGTGCATTTGAGCGGTGCTGCTGGTATCGAAGTGAAAGAGTGGTGGTGCAGTGAGTGTGTATGGATGTTCTGTATGGTTCTGTGGAGCTGCTGGGATGACAGCTCTGGTTGAGAGGACAGGGCAGAAGGGGTGGTGTAAAAGGAAGGTGAATGCTCAGCAGGGAAAAACTGTGTTTGGTTTCTTACTTTGTTGCTGCATAGAGAACAGGGGAGTTTTTGCCCAATTTCCATTTCTGCATCAAAAAAAAGAAAATGACATTTGACTGTGGTGGAAAAGTATCTATGATGGGAAGTACAGTGCTCATGACGACTGGCAGGACTGAAGTTGGTCAGCATAAGTCCAGGAACACCATCTGCCTCAGCAGCTTTGCTTGTGTTCCTTCAACATAAGGCGGCCTTATGTTTGGAGGAGTTTATCAGAAGTGATTGTTCATCCTCTTCTCATGTACTCTGATGAACTCATTTCTTTTCACTCAGGGATTGAAAAGAAGTTGATCTTTGTTTTCATTTATTTACTTGTTTTTTTATATATCTGGATGTCTGCTACAGGAGCTGCAACCATGTCTTCAGCTTCATTATTATGTTGAAACATATCTCTTATTATCCGTGTGTGTGAGCAGCACCGTGTGTACACAAATTCCAGTCAGTGCTCTCAAAACAGGCGTGTAGTTCAGAGATACAGCAGCTGCCTCGGGCCACACTTCAGCTGATCTGAGGTCTGGAGGCAGAGGTTAGAAATGCAGACGGATGATCGATTGTTGGAGGAGGTGGGAAGGTTTGGCATCTTTCCATCCAGGTTGGAAAAATCTCAAACTTGGAGAATTAAGGTTGGATTTAAAGGTTGTGTTTTAGATTTAAGTATACACTTGGTGATGCCCTCATTTTCCCTTAATTCACACACACACACACACACACACACACACACATACACATACACAGACACACACACCGCATGCTTCCCACAATTTTAGTTGTAATCTGCCATGGCCTCGGGATCTAACTGTTCTCTTTTTGAATAAACTATTCCAGAGTTCAGCAATAGGCTTTTCCTTTGTCTACTCTGTTTGTTGTCAACTTTCTATTGTCTCTGTTTTGTGTTGGATTTGTGCTCAGAATTAAACTCTGCTGCAGTTGCTCACAGCATTGTGGTACTCTAAAGGGATCCTGTGGAATATACAAAACGCACATTAGCATTTTCTTTGTTGGGGAAGAAATGGAAGAACGTAATGAATTTCTTCTCAATTATAGAATGATGTAATTTGTAAGGGGCTGGCGTGGAATGTGTGAACTCACAAGACTTCTGGTCTTGGCTTGAGGTATTATAACGTCTTGCCATTGACCAACTGTTGTTGGAGCAGTGTGACATCTCCTTGTTTGGATTTGTAGTTTCAGTGGGTGGCTTTCTTTTGTGTGTTGTTTCATTGTGGCTGTCAGTGTTCACAATGAAATACTGAAATATCTCCACCCCCCAACAGATGGATTTTTAGGCAGTTTTAGTTGTGACACCCATAGACTGTATAAGACATGGACGTAGTCTCCGGGACATCACCCATTTGTTACTGAAGTGGAGTTGTATGGTGGTTGCCATATTGGAAATGCTGACTCAACCTCAACCTTTGCCAGATGCCGGAGTACAACGCACTAATTTCAACAGAGAAGATCAAGCTGGACAGAAATTCAGGCATCAAAACAAAATGAAAACATCCTGTTAAAGGTGACATATCATGCAAAATAGACTTTTTAATGGTTCTCTACCTGAAATATGTGTCCCTGTCTACAAACCCCCCGAGAATGAAAAAAATCCATTCTGCCCCTGTTCTGATTTCTCCACCTTTCTGTAAATGTGTGTGAAACCAGCCGTTTCAGACTTCAGTGTTTTTGTTACGTAACAACAATATCTGGTCTGTAACTGAAGTCAGAGCTCGGAGCTTGATCAGACCATAGACTGTATAAAATACAACTCAACCCCTCCTCTGTTTTTCATTACCTGCACACGTGTGCTAACAAGGAGCTTAGGAGGGAGACATGCTAGTTGTAGGCTGTCTTAATAAACACAAAGGTCGGTTTTACTCCCCACGTCTGCAGATTTGAAGATCTAGTGGATGATTTTTATTTTTCATGGATAAGTGCTAGCGCTAGTTAGCATAGCTACATAGCTACATATTAGTAGCTGTGTACCAAGACACACGTCGACATACTGACAAATAAAACAACAAGAAACACTAAATCTGTGACCAATGGTTCAGAAAGGTCCCGCTGCCTTTCTGGTAGAGGTCGGTTTTACTCCCCACGTCTGCAGATTTGAAGATCTAGTGAATGATTTTTATTTGTCATCGAAAAGTGCTAGCACTAGTTAGCATAGCCACATAGCTACATGTTCGTCGCTGTGTACCAAGACACACGTCTACATACTGATAAATAAAACAACAAGAAACACTAAATCTGTGACCAATCCTTCAGAAAGGTCCTGCTGCAGGTGCCTCTCCGTCAGGATCAGATTCTGGATCAGATTCAGAGGGTTGAAGTAACGTGATCTCTGAGCAGCCGTGTATATTCAGCCAACATGTAAACATTAGATCAACGTGCTGGAGAGCCGAGGCACATCCACTTCCTGAGGGGGCGTGGTCAGAGAGAAAACAGAGTGTTCTGAGGAGGACTGAAGAAGAGGGTTTTTCAGGCATGCCAAAATCTGATTTCAAAGTGTTTTTTTGAGCATAAACTTTAAAGACATGTTTTGGGGACCTCTTAGACCAATATATATTGATGAAAAAAGCGTGATATGTCACCTTTAATTTTCAGAATAAAACACTCAGTATCATTGCCAGATTGTTTTTCACTTAACTACAACAACAAACTCCCATAATTAGCGAAGCTAGGCCTGGAGTCATCAGGTCAGAGGTTTCCAGAGACCAATAAAGACAACATGGATGAGGAGAGGAGTCAGATATTCATTTATGCAGTAATTACCGTGTGAAAACCTTGGTCTCATGACTCCAGTTGTCCGGCAGTCCTGCAGTCTGGCAGTCCTGCAGTCCTGCTCTGTGCTGCATTCTGAAAATGCAAACGGTGGGTGTTGTGGGACGACAGAGCATGCAGCCGGACCGTAGTGGATAGGAAACTGACAACTTTTCTAGGGGTAAAGGCAACAGAATGGAAAAGAATAAACAGTGGAGGAAATATAGAGCCGCAGCATAATACAGGTGTCAGTAGTGCTCAGAGGACCATTCTAATAATTTGATTATAGATATAGATAAATGTTTGATTCATAATTTTACCTTCAGCACTCATCAGATCAAACGGTTCAATACTTTAGAAACAAAGTACCAGAAAAATAAAAAACATTAAACCATCTCAAGCTCTGTAATCAAACACTAAACTCAGGTTTAAAATCTGAATCTAAGCATTTTCATTGGCATATTAAAATTATCACCCAGCTCACAAGACCTTTGTAAAAGTGAAATACAAGGTCAATCAAACAATTAAAAGTTTGTTTACAAAAATGAAGTGCTAACTACTCAAGGTTCACAATGGAAATGAGGTGTGTGCATCAGCAAATTAGTGTGTCGGTTGTTGGACGAGTGGGATTATGTGTGAAGCATGTTGTGTGGTGTAAAACAAACTACAAAGACAGGAGCTTCTAAACACCTGGGAGCCTGGCCAGGTACTCCAGGTACTTGCAGGGACACAAAAACACAGAACCAGCAAAGGGGCAGAAAGGAAGCAAAACAGCAGGCTCTATGTAAGTGAGGGGGCCATCACGAAATGTAAACATCTGCACTGAGATTTAAGCAGAACAGAGCCAAACAACATCCTCACAGAGCTGATGCATCTCAGGGACTTACAGACTTTTCTATGTATAGAAATGTAAAATAGTGAGATTTTTTTACCTCCCAAGAGCCTGGCAATTATTCAAGACAGAGCTTGCATGTTCTAAAATTACACTCTGCTATAAATGGAAAGACTTTCCTGAGCTGTCTTTAGGCTAAAACCAATGGAATAGGAACAAAACCTACATGTATCTTTATGTAAATGTCTCCAATCATTAGTTAAACGGGTCTCTATTCTCATTTCCTGGATAGAGAATAAATTACTGGAAGAATATGATGAGATCAGCAGCAAAGAGATAACAGAAATGGAGAAGTAGGGCAGAAACTCCGAACACAGATAGGTTCAACAAAAACTTTGAAAATGGAAATCAAGCCGTGAGAGATGTATAACGGACAGTTTCAGGCCAGCAGTGGATACCCGAGGGAGTGGTCGCACAACATCCAATTTTAATGAGAGGATTTCAAAACCTACAATGAAATGACAAGTTATGGCGGGACCTCAGAGACAGTTGAGCGAGGAAAATGTCTGCTTCCCTCCCTCATCTCCAGGGTACGTGGTGTTTTCCACTTCACTAGATGTCCTGTACTCACCTCTCTACCTCTTTTTCGCCTCTCCCTCTCGTCTTCCCTCTGGTGAATTACCTTCATCCACTTCCCAGTTGTCACTTGTCATCGTCTGTTCCTCATCTGAGTGAAGCGTTTCCACTGGGGTTTGAACGATGAGGGATTTGGAGGACTGATGTGTTTTTTTTAGAACTAAGTCAATGGTAGTAGATTTTTGTACCATGTCTTTGTACCAGTCTTTAGATGGAGACTCTGAAGAGTATTTTTAGTCTGTGTCTTCATTGCAAGCACTTTTTGTTTTCATGTAGGACGAATACATACTTAACATACAGTATAATCTCCCTGACACTCACCTCTACTATTTTCCCCTCTTCCCTGCAGCATGGAGCAGACCCAACCAAGAAGAACCGGGATGGGAACACACCTCTAGACCTTGTGAAGGACGGGGACACTGATATTCAGGACCTGCTGAGAGGAGATGCCGCACTGCTGGATGCTGCAAAGAAAGGCTGCCTGGCCCGTGTGCAAAAGTTATGTAGCCCCGACAACATCAACTGTCGGGATACGCAGGGACGCAACTCAACACCCCTGCACCTTGCAGGTAAGACCATGTGGGAACACCCAACACAAAGCTGTGGACACAGACACACATTCTAAGGACTAATTAATTTGCATATACATTAAAAAGAAGGATGGAGGTGGATGTTTTTGCAGGAATTTAAGCTGCTTTGGATGTGGTATATTTACTGGTACCAATCACTTTGCCTGCAACATCTCACAAACAGCCAACCTCCTGGGGTTTTGGCTAAGTGCAGAGCCAAGAACAAGATAAAAACACATCCTGACAGCTCATGTCTTGAGGACAAGAACAGCTCTTTCATAGAAAGGCAACACATCTAGGATGTTTGAACTCTTGATTGAATAGTTTTCATTGAGAATTTCTTTCTAATGGTTCAGCATGTATAAATGTGGCTGGTTGGAAATCTTAAGGGATGATGTATAGTGAGTGGGTGCTTATGTGTACTAGAATCCCTGCAGGGTCAGTGTATTAGATTAAAAGGTAATAAATTAGATGAAGTGTTGCACTACCAAATAGAAATCCTTTAGGATGGAATATCAGCCCACAGTGTTGTAGTACTCAAGTGATTTCTTTTCAGGACTCGTGACTCGACTTGGACTCAAGCACTGATTACATTACGCCTCGAAAGATAGAGAGGAGGACTCTGACTGATAAATTGATATGGACTCTTTTAAGGTCTATGTTAGATATTTTTATATAATGTTTAATATAATTTCTCCAGTTTAGAGTGAGGGCTGGCATGTATGTTTGCCTGCATGTGTGTTCATGTTTAATCTTGTTCAGCTGCAGTCACTGCCAGAATAAAGAGATGCTAAGAATCCTACAGTTTGCTTTCAAAGATTTTTCACAACCATTGAGGAAAAGACAGAAACAAATTCAAACTTTAACAGACATCTGTCCATGATGAACCCAGAAAAGTAAGTGAGATGCTTAAGTAACTTGCTGGGACTGTTGATTACGTTACTGTGTAAGCAAGCTAACAGTGATGGTAGCATGTAATCATATGTTCAGACACATCAATGAGATTTTGTGAGAATCTAGTGTCAATAAAATCACTATCATCACCTCGGTCAAAGCAGATGGCTGTCTAACATGAGTCTGGTTCTGCTCGAGGTTTCTGCCTGTTAAAGGAAGTTTTTCCTTGCTGCTGTAACCAACTAATTACTGTGAGGTGCAATGTTCATGGTGGATTAAGATGAGATAAGATGGAGTCCTGTCAGTAAGAGGGGACTGGATCTTACCCTGTCTTGGTGTTGGGTCTTTGTTAATAATATAACATAGGGTGGTCTAGACCTAATGTATTTGTAAAAGCGTCTTGGGATTACGTTTGTTGTTATTTAGAGCTTTACAATTAAAGATTGATTGATAAAAGAAATGTGTTTTCTACACATCTAAAAGGTCCCACATAGTCAGTCCAGGTTCAGAAAGTCAATACCTAAGAGTAAAACAGCCACCCTCCTTTATAGTAAATAATAATATTAATGATGCAGACTCGACTCAGACTCCTGTAATGGGGACTCGACTCTGACTTGAACAATGAGGACTCAAGACTTGACTCAAACTCAAGGTGTGGTCGACTTGACTACAACACCGTCAGCTCCTTACATGATATTGCTTACTGACTTATCTTATTGTAGATGAATTTGAGGATATGGATCAATGATGGGCTTACAAACATGATTCAACAAACTGAATGGTTTTCTGTATTTACTTGTATTGTTGATAAATGCGTGTGTTCAAGTAAAACAAACATGGAAGTAGTTCATAATAAGGGTAATTCACTTTGTTTAATGTGTACATGTTATTACCACTGTTATAACACTGTTGTAACTCTATAATAAGGTAATCACAAGTGTTTTAGGATGAAATGTGGGTGTTGATATTTGAGTTTGAGAGGAACAGAAGCTGCAAATATCTATATTTATATAGAGACCTTTAAATGCGTCAATTCACCAATTATTTTCACAGTTTGCAACATAATTCAACACAATAGCATTATTGTACTGCAGTGACCTTGGTTCTTACAAGCTTTAAGATTATTAATCCTGACAGCAGAGATAGCGCAGGTCCTCTAAGGTACACAAACACAAAGTGCTATATTTATTCATGACGTGTGATCATGATAACATCAGCTGCAGAGATTACAAGAGAGATATTCACTGTTGAGCTACAACGCCTTACAGGCACACACACTCGCGCGCACACACACTCACGCATGTGTATAATAGCAAAATCTGTTTAAACCCTGAAGTCAGAATGACCTCACCAGACAGGTTAACAATATATTATTTTCACCTTCATGTGTTGTCGTGTTTCCTTATCAAGATTCTCATCAAGTCATTAACATAAACTCTGACATGAGTATGATGACTTACCCTCAGGCACCACACTGCAGCTTCCTGACTGCAGCATCAACAGTTCATGCTAACTGACTGGTTTTCCACATGAGAATCATTCAGCTAATAGTTTCTAAAGGTTAGGGTAAAGTTGGTGTGCATTGGGAATTGAACTATGGTTTTCCAGGTTGTAGGTTAATGCATCAGAAACTACTGTTGCATTAATTTGTCTGGTACAGAGACAGCCTCGCTTACTCCTCTGTTATACATGTTTACTCTTTTTTTTGGTTTGAGAATGTCATGACCGGACTGCTTGATAAAGTATACCGTAATTCTAAAATATGATGCTGCGTGACTGGCACTTTCAAAGTTAGGAAAGTGTGGAAACACTTTGAAGATGTGTTTTTTTCCTCTCATAGATCAGACCACTTAGACACACACCCACGTTCACTCTGCCTTGATGTACTCGCTTGTAAAAGGGAAGATGATTACATGCTGTCATACTGCAGCTGATGTAGGCCGACGTGTCTGTTTCTCGCTTTATTTCCTCTTGTCTTGTTACCTGACTATGTTCTTGTCTCCTCTCTTTTTCTTCTTTGTATCTGTCATTCACTGTCTTTCTCTCCATCCATCTGTGTTTTCCATTCAACCCGACACCTGTGCCGCTCTCCAGCTGGCTATAACAACCTGGAGGTAGCAGAGTATCTGTTGGAACATGGAGCTGATGTAAACGCGCAGGACAAAGGCGGGCTGATACCTTTGCATAATGCTGCTTCATATGGGGTAAGACACAAACACACATTCATTCAGGCTGCTGACTACAGAACGTTCAGTTCAAAAGTTCAACTCTGGGATGCTTTTCATATTCTTTTTTAAGACATGTTCTATAAATATTTCAAAGTACCACTCCTAGTATGAACTCCTCAACTTGGACCCTTGATGGGAATTTATCACATTTTTTTGACATTTTCTTGTGAAAAAAATTACAAAGGTTTAAATTATATTAGACTTCCCTCCAATTCTTTTTATAACGTGTTTCTCTCGTGTCAAGTAGGCTTTCTAAACTTTTAAGCTGCATTTATGAATTCTTCTCCAGTCTTAAATCTGCATTACATGTAGCATTGACATGACATGACAGGATCAGGATTTTACACCCATGCACAGTTGGTAAGAACTGAAAATGTTCAACTTTGCAGATGTTTGATTTTCTCCTCCTTATTTGAGGCAGTAAGAATGTTACTTATTTCAACCCTTTGTAATAATAATAATAATAATAATAATAATATAGCAATAATAATAATAATAATAATATAGTAATAATAATATTAATAATGTTAATAATAATAATAAAAATAGCAAAAGTAATACTAATAATAGCAATAATAATACTGATTATAGTAATTATGATAATGATAATGATGATAATAATAATAATAATAATAATAATAATAATAATAATAATAATAAAAGCAATTCTAATTATACCCACATTTATTTATAGAACACTTTTCAAATCCAGGTTTCAAAGTGCTTTAGATGGGCAGCAAAGTAAAACAAGCGGGTCATACAGTCACACGAAGGCAAGATCAAGACATAAAACATATCTTAAAAGACATAGAATTCCTTAAAAAAACTCTAAAGGAATAAAATGATTTTAAAAACAGTTAAAATCAAAAAAATAATAAAATAAAGTTCAGGTTAAGTCAAGTCAAGTCAAGCTTTATTAATGAAGCACATTTAAAACACTCAGTTGACCAAAGTGCTGTACAGATATTAAAATACAATATAACCATACACAATATAACAGTAAATAAAAACAATAAAGAATAGTAAGAGCTCAATTTAGGAAATAAAAGAGTAAAAAAGTAAGAAGCCAAGGATTCTTGTTTAGCTGGGACTGAACGCCAAGGAGAAAAGATGTGTTTTCAGGAGTGTTTTAAAGTGCTCCACAGACTGTGCAGCTCTAACCTGGAAAGGTAGGCTGTTCCACAGCGTTAGGGCCGCCACTGAGAAGGCTCTGTCCCCACGAGTAGAGAGTCTGGACCGAGGTACTGCCAGGAGCAGCTGGTTTGACGATTTAAGTGCTCTGCAAGTACTGTGAGGCTGTACAAGGTCTCATAAATCAGATGGTGCCAGACCTTGAAGACTTTGAACTGGATCCTAAAGTTAACAGGCAACCAGTGCAAAGACTCAAGGACAGGACTGATGTGATCCCGCCGTTTCTTTCCAGTCAGCAGGCGGGCGGCTGCATTTTGGACGACCTGTAGACGCCGCAATGCTGACTGGTCGAGACCAACAAACAAAGAGTTACAGTAATCTAAGTGTGATGTAATAAAGTTGTGAATCACTCTCTCCAAATCATTTCTGGGAAGATAAGCCTTCACTTCTGCTAATAGTCTTAGCTGAAAGAAGCTTGTTTTAACAATAGAGCTTATCTGCCTGTCACACTTAAAGTCACTGTCCAAAATAACACTGAGGTTCCTTGCAAAAGGGTGACAGTAAGGCTTAAGGGTGCCAATGGCGCTATCATAGACATCCAACAGATTTTGTTAGCCAAATCAAATAATCTCTGTTAAGTCCGGAAAGGATCTTTAATAAAAGTATGTTTTAGGAATTAATTTAAAAGAGATCACTGACCCAGCACATCTGATCTCCTCGGACAGGTCGTTCCATAGTTTTGGGAACTCTCTGTCCCCTTTAGTTTTGATTTTGGCATTTGGAACACAGTAAACCTCTGCCTGAGGATTTGAATGTACCTGTCAGCTCGTACAGTATTAAGAGGTCTGATGTGTAGAGAGGGAGAAAGGCCATGCAGATCTTTAAAAATGATCAGTAAAATCTTAAAATCAATCCTGAAACATACAGGGAGCCAGTGTAAAGTTGTAAAACAAGAGGGATGTGGTCATGTTTTTGGGTTCTGGTTAAAACCATGGCAGTCTGGAGACAATCAATTGATTTATTGGGCCCTTATCCACCTAAAGTCATTATTATCGTTATTTCTTTATCTTAAGTTCTCTGTAAAAGTGCTGTCTTATCTCCATGTGGGGTCTTTACTTCTCTCTCAGTCTCATCTCACTTAAAGCTCTCCAGCAGTCTGCTACCTATGGAGACGTGAAACACATGTAGGGATGAAAACTTGATGAGCTCTGTCTCTTGGAGACACACATACACACACATTTGAGCATCTCCCACTCCCACTGATGCTCAGAAACAAGCTACACTGTGTTTGACGCCATGACAAGAGCTGTAGACAAACGATGAGGATTTAGAGCAGGAAAAGAATGACAGGAGGGAGCAGTGGGAAAACAAGAACTATGATGTTGTTAATAATTCACACCAGATTTTTGTTCCAGAAAAAATCCACAAATCACATTTTCTGTGATCACAATTTTTATAACACTGACTCCCTAAGCTTCACACATTTGCTTTTGTTAAACATTTTATTTTGTCTTTCTTCTCCTTTCACCATCTCTGCTCTTACAGTATTTTAATCTAATCTCTCTTCTTTCATCTTCTTCCCCACTGTTGTCATCTTCACCTCTCCCTCCTCACCCTCTGTCTAGCACGTGGACATAGCCGCCCTCTTGATCAAGTACAACACGTGTGTCAACGCCACAGACAAGTGGGCGTTTACGCCCCTGCACGAAGCGGCCCAGAAGGGGCGGACGCAGCTCTGTGCTCTGCTGCTGGCCCATGGAGCCGATCCCACAATGAAAAACCAGGAGGGACAGACGCCGTTGGACTTGGCAACGGTATGACAGTTTTCAGAGTTTGTCCTTATTTCTTCACATTAGGAGCCAAACTTGTGTTTTGAGTCAGCACATGGCAATGTCGTTAGGTCCAATTGAATGGTTATGGTTAACTATGCAAAAGTGAAGCGCCATAAAGAAAGCTTACTGATTTTATCAAGTGGAACCAGGAGCTTCCAAAATCCTTGCACCCTAATGAAGCTTCCTAACAAGCCTCCTAACAGGGATCTGATTTGACTGCAGGTACCAAAGTTTGAGAAACTTCCTCTTCGAACATGAGTCACTGCAGCTGACATCTACAAGAAGTTTAACCAGTGATGTAGCTTTCTTAGGTATCATTCTGGCACAGATTAGACATTACAACAAAGGATATGCTGAAAGATTTGTGTGGGAGTTGTATATGACAAATAATAAATCATATAAATTTAAAGCTAGGGTTGGCAGTCTCGGAAAACCAGCATGAAGTTGAGTGTAGCTTTTCCTCATGACTCTGTCTAACCCCTCCCCTCCTCCCTCGGAGCTCCTCCAAAACAACCCCCCCCCCCCCCCCCCCGCTCACATGCACGAGCGCCGCTGATTCTCGACCATATGATGGTGACTGATTCAAAACCGGTCCTCACCAAAACATTCTCATAGTGAAAGTTAAAAACACAAACAAACATGGCTGCTGTTAGCACTCACAACTGTCATTCTAGCATTATCCAGTTGTACTGGTGACACGATATCAGGAGAAAAGTTATAACACATATATAATACTGTAACAGCTGTACTGTTTGTTAAACCTGTTCAGTGTAGATGTTCTTAATTCCTACAGTGTTGACAGTCAGTGAAGGCATCAGGAGAGGTGTAGAGTGTGTGAGCTGGAGAGAGGAGAGACAAGAGGAGAAGTTCTTCATTCATTCAAACATTGATTGTTGTTTTGTTGGTTGGCGAGATCACGGCCGACAGTGACCGGTTATTAAAACTCAACGTGTTCACGAATCGGCTCGTCATCACTACAGCGTCCGGACGGACGCTACAATAAATATATATTTTCTGTAGGACTTACTGAACGTCATTAACGAAGGAACGACTGAACGTCGTTATTCTGCTTGTTGGTGAGAGCTTTTTAGACTCTGATCCGGACTACAGTCCTGAGCAAAGCACCTCATCAGGTCAGAGGGGACAGGCCCGAGGTCGAGTGAGAGGGGCAGTAAATAGAGTCAGGGGAAGCAGAGGCAGGAGACGGGGACTCAGAGTGAACGCCGGGGAAATGTACGCTCAGGAGGCGGGCAGAACGGCTGGACGGGATTTGATTGGTTTAAAATTTGGGGAGCCAAAAAACTGTGATTGGTTGGTGTTTTCCCAGGTTTACTCCGGCTGTAGATAGCAGTTTTTTTCACTCTTTTTAAGAACACATTATGTAATGATTACCATCAGGACATAAAGATAATTTTAACCAGTATGACAAAAAGTGGATCTAAATCTGATTACCAACCCCAGCTTTAATAGAGGCGACAAATATTGTAGAGGAAGGTGATTTATTGACCAGCAAATTCAGCTTCACAAGGCATCGGTTAGACACCCGCAATAACAATAAAGATGATCAGTCTGCTCCATCAAAGTGCTTCAAAGAGCTGACAAAGAGAGAGTATGATTATATTACAGGTAGATAATACAGTTACATGTTATGAGCAAAGTAAACCAATAATGTAAACACAAGCTCCCTGATGGTAAGACAGTTGATCAGAGATTCTGATTCTGACACTGGTGAGTTCTGCTTCTCATGTAGTCTGGTGTGATGACAAGCTTATGTTGGCAAGTGTTGGTAAATGGACTTGGTAAATGGACTTGTACTTATATAGCGTTTTTCTAGTCTTTCTGACCACTCAAAGTACTTTTTACACTACTCGTCACATACACCCATTCATACCCATTCACTCACTGATGGTAGAGGCTGCTATGTAGTGAGGGACCATCAGTGTTAGCTAATCTCATTCGTTAAAAAAAATGGTAAATGGACTTGTACTTAGATAGTGCTTTTCTAGTCTGTCTGATCACTCAAAGCACTTTCGCACACTACTCATCACATTCACCCATTCATACCTATTCCCTCACTGATGGTAGAGGCTGCTAATGTAAGGAACCATCAGTATTAGCTGATCTCTCATTTGTACACATTCACACACCTCTGAACAACAGAGGGAGCAATGGGGTTCAGTGTCTTGCTCAAGGACACTTCAGCATGTGACTGCTGCAGCTGGGATCGAACCGCCAACCTTCCGATTGTAAGACGACCGACTCTCCCCACTGAGCCACAGCCGACGAATGTGTATAATACAGCAAACAAAGCTTAGAACGTGTTGCTAAGCTTTGTTTGCTGTATTATACACATTCTTCAGTTTACCACTCAGACTTTTAACAATCTCCATTTTTCAGCTATCACAATAGCAAATCATGTTCGCCAAATGCTAAATGTTAGCATTGTTGCAATCAACCAATCTCAATCAAATCTTTATTTGTATAGCGCCAAATCACAACAAACTTTATCTCAAGAAGCTTTTACAAACAGAGCAGGTCTAGACCACTCAATGTTAAATTATGAACAGAGACCCAACACCAAGACAGGATAAGACTCAGTCTTATCTCATCTTAATCCACCATGAGCATTGCACCTCGCAGTATTTAGCAAGTTACAACAGCAAAACGTCCTTTTAACATTTTGGAGGATGTGTGTGTCAGCTATGTGCGTAGGCCTCTGTGTTGGTACGGGAGCTACGCAGACCTCCCGCATAGGCTACACTGGCGATTCGACGCAGAAGTATAAATCAGCCTTAAAGCTGCTGTTGGTAGTCGTGATATAAACATCAGTTCAGAGAGAGATTTCAAATGTCAACACTACCCCTCCCCTCTCTGCTCCCGTAACTCCGCCCACAAAAGATCGTTTTGCGCATTCCATAAGGAAGTTGTGGCTTCCCAGCTAATCAGGGCGAAGTAGTGGGGCCGCCACTCGACCAATCAGGACGGAGGATTGTAGATTAGCTCTGATTGGTCCGTCATAATGGGAACGAGGGGAATAATAACATTGCTTTATACATAGGTATTGGAAAACACAGAGATTTCACCATTATCTCAAATTACTTCACTTACAGATGAGTACAGATGGGTATTATGACCTTTTCTCCAAACCCAGCAGAAAAAAAGTAACATTTTTTACACCATTCCTACCAACAGCAGCTTTAAGATTGAGAAAGAGCAATGATAAGAATGCATGCACACTGTGTTTTGTTTTAGGTAGACACTCATACAAAGGGTATCTGAACAATACATGTACTTCATTTGGTTTTATGTTTATTTGTTGCAGGCTGATGACATCAGAGCATTACTGATTGACGCTATGCCGCCAGACGCCCTGCCCAGCTGTTTAAAACCTCAGGCCACTGTGGTGAGTATCCACACATATGCAAACATACAAGTGAAGTCAGACGCCTTCAGCTGAAACTTCCTGTCTGTGGTGGTCACAATGTGTATTTGCTGTGAAGTTGATTTACTGGAACAGTCCGGAATGTCTGTCAAAGGTTAATCATGTAGAGAAGATGTGGTGTCAGTGTTTATGTTAGAGTGTAATCATCCATCTAGTGCGAAGCCTTGCCTCAAAAACTACAAATCCCATGAATGTTGCTCCAAATGTTGGACGCCTGTAGACAGTTGTTAGTTTGCATCAGCCTCAGAAGCATTTGGACTGTCACATTAAGTGTATGAGAAGAAAATCTGAGATGTCAGATGACCTGTAAGCACTGAAAGTAGTCAGTGAATCTGAGAATGAGTGGGGAGTTGAATTATTATCATTTATTTTTGAAGTTATATTTTGGGGCTTTCATGCCTTTACTAGGGGAGTAAATGACACTGGATAGAGGAGGTAATCTATGGATAGACAGGGGACTGACATGCAGGAGAGTTGTTAAAAGTCTCAGTCATTAAAAAATGTCATGTAAATTAATACGATTGGACACGCCCCCTTACCAAATCTTCTCTTCTTCTCCCAGGTGAGCGCCAGTGTGGTGAGCACAGGTGCAACAGGGGGCGTGGTCATTTCTCCCTCTCCATCCCCGTCCTGCCTTTCTGCAGCCAGCAGTATAGACAACCTGACCACATCCATCGGTGACATCACTGTGGGCGGGGCCACCGGAACAGCAGACGGAGCATCGGGCTCGGACAGAAAAGAGGGAGAGGGTACGTTGTTCAAAATGCTGTTGATGTAAATGTTTAACAGCTGGGCCTCTTCTAATAACCCTGCTGACATCACTGTGTCTCTGCAGCTCTGCTCGACATGACCATCAACCAATTCTTGAAGAGTCTGGGGCTGGAACACCTAAGAGACATCTTTCAGCGGGAGCAGGTACAAATACGTTTTGATGTATCTCTGAGAATAGGACAGTTAGAAGAAACAGATTTAATAGGAGGTAGACATATCTAATGTGCAGATTTGTATCATCCTGTTTTCAGCTTGTGTTATTTGTTTCCAGCATCTTACTTGCTCAGGCTTGTTTGAAAATAATTGATGTGAACAAATTTATTCTCGTCCCTTTTTACGTTCTTTGTGCCAGTTTTTATTAATTCTAGCGTGTTACATCTGGAATAGCAATGCTCCTCTGTTTTTCTAACTTCAGACTTAAAATAATTAACAGATTGATTGCCATAGAAACCCAAATGTTCCCTCTGGGAGATATTTTGTATAAACAATTGTATGTATTTATGGCTTCAGATCTGTGTGTGAATAGTTGTACAAATAGTTAAATGCTCATCTGCCCAAACTGTACTTTGTGTTTAGTGGCAACATTCAAATATTAACGTGCTAACAGGACAGTCATCAGAGGAAACATCACACCAGGTCAGCATCATCATGTTCACATTTTAGACATGAGCATATGAGTTAGAACAGTACAGCCGAACAGAGACTTTAGCTGTGTTGTAAACTTTTAGTCTTGCACTTTTTATAACATTAATCTACAAACACAGCACAACAATGACAGTCAAAGATTATTGTATAGCACCAAATCACAACAAATGTTATCTCAATTATTCTTCCAACATAGCAGGTCTAACCAGGGGTTCCCAAATTTTTCAGGCTGCGACCCCCAAAGACTTGTGACCCCCACTGTCCCTCAAAGGGATTTAATGTGGCTTCATTTAGCTGCTCTGCAGAAAATTAGCCTACCTACATGAGCATGTGTCTGTTTCCTGCTTCCTACTGCTGCTGATGCTTTTGATAATTCAGTGTTCAGTAACCCTAAACATAGGAGTCATCTGGCAAAAAGAAAGGCAGAAAACTCATTACATTTTATATTTACAAGGTTTTATTTCAAGCTTAGCTACTATTTTTGTCTATATTATTTACTGTAATGGGTAAAATGTACTATTTTTAGATAACTTAAAAAAAGATTCTTGAAGACATCTCATAACCCCCCATTTGTGTCTCGTGACCCCCCCAGGGGTTCCCGACCCACACTTTAGGAACCCTTGGTCTAGACCATACTCTATGTTACAGTATTAACAAAGACCCAACATCAAGACAGGATATGATCCAGTCCCCTCTTAAGACAAGACTCCGTCTGATCTCATCTTAGATCACCATGAGCATTGCACCTCACAGTATTCAGCTAGTTACAGCAGCAAGGAAAAACTTCCTTTAACAGGCAGAAACCTCCAGCAGAACCAGACTCATGTTAGACAGCCATCTGCCTTGACCAAAACAGAGATAGAGAAATAGATTTAGATGAAAGAGATGGAGAACATATATGGTAAAGAAAGAAATGAACACAGTTGGAGTTTCAGAAAGAGGAGAAAACAAAGACAGACAGAAATAAAAAGTGGAATTTGACAGTTGACAGCAAGCAAACGGTTAAGCATAAATGACATTATGGCAGCAGCATATAGGATATCTGTTAGTGTGTGTTTTTATGCTTTGGCCCCCTGAAGGGAAACAAGCAAGTCATTAGCATTCAGGTGAGGACTGAGATGAAAGTGAGAGTCAGCTGGGTGGTAATGGAAAAGTTCATTTTTTTCTTGCAGAGTATGAACAGAGAGCCAGAGATTTAATAATCAGACATTTGAAAAGATATAATTATTAAAAACATCTAAGCTTATAATCATTTTTTGTTTCGTACACCAAGAGCAAAACAAAAAAACCTAACCTAATGTAGCTGTTATGATTTATATCCAGTAATAACTTGCTGTGTGAGTCACCTCTCACTTTTTTGTTGTTGTTGAAGAGGATTAGAAAATAAAACACCTTTAAAGTATCAAGTCTCATCACACATTATGCTAAACATCTGAAAATTGATCCTCATTATAGTCTAGATTTGGTACAATTTTGCAGGATTATCAGGAAGTAATCATAATAACAGTTATTTAGCAGGATGCACCAGGTGACACATTGTTTATCGCTACATTTTTTTTTTACTTCTATGCCTTCAATCAGAGAAAAGAAGAGTGAACACAGCAGGAAATCTGGAAAAAGAGAGGGGGAAATGATATGTGTAAAGGGCTGCAGGTTTGAATTGAACCTGGGTTGCCTGCTTTGAGGACCCTTAACTCTGTACATGGGACACATGACCCAACCTCATGGCCAAAATCCGCACCCCTCTAATGACATGTCAGCTGGATTACAGCTCAAAGCATTAGTCAAGCCAATGTGTCATAATATTGGATGCAATGTAAACTGTATTGCACTGTCAGAACGATCACACAAGTTTATGATGAAGAATAAAAAGCAGTTTTTTTAATTTGGAACTGCTGTTCTGTTTTGACTAGTGGTGCCAGATAAATTCCCAGCCTCAGTTTGGCTTCGTTGCACCAGTCTCAGTAAACCCCCAGTAGACTAGTTAATCTGTGATGAGTAACACGGTGTTGATCACAGCAAAGCAGCAGAATGTTGGTAAAGGTTATCTTTTGAAAAGCTGAGTTATCTCAGCCTCCTGCGTGACTCTCGTCTCTGCTCCCACTGAACAAACATGCAGACCTCAGCATCATCCATTTGCATGTGAATGATGTGATTACAGTCATTCATTCATTGACCTTTTCTTGATGCTGCTTTTGTCTTTCTCTCATGAATATTTGTCACTAGTGTTTTCTCTGCAATACGTCTTGTGTCACCAAATTCAGTCCTGACTGGCAGTCTCGATGATTAGTGACAGTATGAGCTCCTGCTGGGACCATCAAACAAAAGGGCCTTTTTAATTCATGTCTGTGCAGAAGTATCCTGATCAATACAGTCAAATTACAATTGATTTTCCTCAATAGCATATTATTGATCATATTAGAATGTTATATTTCATATGATTGTGCATTCTTTAAGCAGCACACACAATTACAAGCAAGACTGAAATGACTGTCTCTTTCTCTCTGGGCAGATTTCCCTGGATGTGCTGGCAGACATGGGACACGAAGAGCTCAAAGAGATTGGCATCAACGCTTACGGTCACAGACACAAACTCATCAAGGGCATCGAAAGGCTGCTGGGAGGCCAACAAGGTTAGGAAACACAAATTCAAGAGGGTGCAGCTGCAGGGAAAATGCCCCATTACAATGCTAGTCAACATGTTTTTTTAAGACTCACTCAATGAGCTATTGTTGCTACTGAAGCAGAGAAGTGTGAGTAAAACTAAATGTGTAGTATTTAAATGAACTTTAAGTCTTAAAACATAGTGAATAAACATTTATATATTTTGTTTTTGGGCTGTCAAAGTTAACGCCGATATTTGTTTTGACGTGATTAATATCCTACGTTCTGTGATTATGAGCCTCGGCCCGCCCCGTGGGAAATCATGGAGCAGTTGCAGTGGTAGCATTGTGGATTGCAAGTAAAAAACCAACCTCCTTTAGCAGAACTGGATAAAGAAACTGGCCCTCTGAGTGGCAGCTTCAAAGCCCTGCCAGATGTTTCTGTTCTCTCAACCAGATTAAAGTCATTTGCATTTACTCTCGATGTGAATTAAGTTATACCTCCTGAGTGTGTCGAGCCTCAAACACCACTAGAAGCCAAGCTCACAGCTGATGCACACAGCCCTCCTCCTACTCCTCCTCCTTGACGAAGTTGTAAAGGTGTTTCCTTTGCAAAGTATCCAGCGTTGCCCTATTTCCCCCCATTATAGATTAGACACAGTTACAGTGTGTGAGGTTATTTTCTTTAGGTGTGAAGGATCCAGGGAATGATTCTAAAGGGATGTTAAACTTAACTGACAGATGCAGCTCTTGTATGATGTGTCTGTTGTTGTGATTGCATGCAGTCCATCATTTGATGCTGAGCTGCTTAAAGACATGGGGATGTTTGATAAGCCTATACAAGTGTAAAGCTGGACACCTCATTGTGTTAGTATTTAAGGGATTGTCTCATTTTCTCTGTACCTAGTAACCATAAATTATCCTGCTTATTACCCAAAATATTAGTTACTGATTATTGTATTGATTTAAAATGATATGTGTGTACAGTTTAAAAAGAAATTCTCCCAGTGATTCCGAAGCAGTTAACGTTGGCGATGGATTATTATCTCCCTATTGCGGTCCATTTAACATGAAACTGTCCTCATTCACTCACCTGCTCTGCTGCAGCTGCTAGTATTGCTGAACAGAGTTGTCACATTGTTTTAATACAAATAGAAACGAACAGTTTTACCTCTTTTCTGCGGATTGATTTGACATGATGTGTGATCAGTTTCCTCTTACCTTGCTCATGTTAGTAAAAGTTAATAACCATTGACAAGGGGTTTTGACCAATCAGAACCAAGCTTCCTATGCAGCCAGAAGATCAGTAGGAGAGCCAGGTAATAATACAAAGTAATGTTACATTCTGGTCATTACAATCCTATCTGTTGTTGCTTATTGGGCTTGAGTTTGCCATGTTGTGCTTTCAGCATATTTTGGAGCTTGCATTGTCTTTGAGGTTACTCTGGAGACTTTTGGGGACAGTATTTGTCATTGTTTAGGATTGTTGCAATATAATAGATATACATTTGCATAAAGCACTAATGTTTGTCCACTCCAATGCTATGAGTATTAAAAACTTGAAATATCCCTTTAAGGCAGTGGTTCTCAAAGTGGGGTCCTGGGACCCCTGGGGGTCCGCTAACCATAGCGTGGGGGTCCGTGAAATAATTAGAATACATTTCTAATAAATTATAAAATTGTGCTGTGTCATTACAAAACAGCATATACACCATTGTTATGATACCATTTGGTGGCTTGTAGGGATATGTGACTCTTGCTACTGTTAATTTTCTGAAAGTGTTTAAGATCAATTACTTGAAAAGTATAAATGCTGTCATGTTGAGTCCACAAGGAATGAACTGACCCTCTGTTTTAAAGGATACAAGTGGTATTTACTTGATTCAAATTGAAGTGTTATCTGTTTATCACTATGGTACAGGTCTGAAGGATTTACATTGATACGTTTTACAATACAAATAGTTCCAAGGGAAACTAAGAGTGCAAATGGTAGTAAGCATGTGCTTAGTCTATGTTACAATTATGACGGGGTCCTTGGACAATGTTCTCACCTGTAAGGGGTCCCTGGCTCCAAAAAGTTTGAGAACCCCTGCTTTAAGGTATATTTAGAAGAGATAAAATTAGGGATGCACCAATCCTACTTTTTAGGTCCCTATACCGATATCGATACCTGGGCTTTGGTATCTGCCAGTACCGATACTAGCCAATCTGATCCTGGTATTGATTTAACAATCTTTATTCCTTAATGTGAGCATAGAATCATGTTTTGGCAACTTCAGGCTTTTCTGACTTGATGGTGAACTGTACTTGGGTTCCAAGTACTAAACCAGAGGCTGGGATCCCTTTATTTCAAGGATCTGGAACAATTAAATCCAATAACTGGTCTGTTTTTTTCACACTTTGAATCCATTTATAGAAGGTTTCTTGCTTCTTTGTAGTCAGCTACAGGTCAGGTAAACTTCTTCCTTTGGGCTCCCATTATGATTTTCAGGGTGACTGCCATCCGTCGAAACATTAGCACTGCACATGTTTCAAGTTTCCGGTGGAGTTCTTAAAAGAAGTATGAAATGCAGCTAAACTGCAGAGCTTCTGTAGTTATCCTCCATCATGCTCCCCAGGGCAAAAGCTGCACAGACCAGTCTGCGCTGATGATGTAGGAGATGCACATGGCTGTTGTAAACACAGAAAAGCATAGAACTGAGATGAATAGATCTGCCATATGGATCGGCACTATATATCGGCCCTTTGTCACTGATATCCGATCTAGCTTTTTGAGTCCGATCTAGCCGATATCTGATACCAGGATCGGATCGGTGCATCCCCAGATAAAATACAACTGTGCGATTAGTTAATGGTGAATAACTATGGACAATCATGCGATGAATTGTGATAAATATATATACAGTATATATTTGACGTACCCATTTTTTTTATTTAGAATTTGTATAACCTGGTTAAAGTATATATGTGATACCATATACAGACATTATATTATATCATTATACATTAAAGGACCAGTTGGTTTCCTTCAGCAAAAATCTGTCAAGTTTCTGTGATCATTTTAAGATGTGTTCAGAGTACACCTGCCTCATGGTTAGATGAATAATGGATGGACTTTGAACACTTTGGTTGTAGATGTTAATTTAAGCTGACTGTCTAATAAACTAATAAAGAACCTTAAAGCCTCAAGTGTTGTCATCAGAAACTGGAATGCATAACCTTTAGTTGACATACCTTAAAGGTCAGCGTCATAATGAATGCTTTGTTTCCATTTCTATAGGTGCAAACCCCTACCTGACGTTCCACTGCTCCAGCCAGGGCACTGTGCTGATAGACCTGGCACCTGACGACAAGGAGTTCCAGTCTGTGGAGGAGGAAGTAAGCAAACACACTTTTAAACACACACATCCACCTTCATTCACAGCCCAGACACCGCTATTTTCTTAACGTTACTTCCTGCATGTCTTTATAGCACTGTGATGAATAATTCAATGAAGCCTCTCAGTGGGTTTGTTATGATTTCTATCACTGGTGATTTCAGCCACTTGGGAAAGGACAAACCACACAGTTGTACAGATATGAGACGACATATCAATATGACCGCCCTCTTGACTACATTTGTCTTGTAAATTAAAGCAGTAACTCAGAGAGACAGCTGATAGTAGTCTGAATGGTTGAAAATGTAATGAGGATTGTCAGATATTAACAGAAACTTAACAGGTAATTTAAACTGAATATCCAAGCACTTAAAAAATGACTGACACGTTGTCTCTCTGGCTTGCCTCTAACAGCAGAAAATGTAGGTTAAGTTCCTCTGCCTGTAATACACTAGTTTTCTATCATCATCAGTCATTCCAGTTATTAGGATGATACAATGAGTAAGTGAAAGACATTAATCACTCACAGCTGCTGCAGCTCATGTTGTATTCCACTTCATTTTTCTCTTCGTGGGCTCAGTTCTGTCTCTCTCACTGCTGATGCCACACTTTTGCAACTGCGATCATCTAAATTTCCCACAGGCATTGTTTGGATGTCCACCATGATTGAATAAGCTGCAGATCTACTTCATCACTGGCTGAATCTGCCCTGTAATAACAGTCCTCCTGGGTGATCATATCACAAGTGGACAGCTTTAAATACATCTGTTCACGCCTGGTATTAAAATGCTATAATGCGTCTCTAATGACCAGATCTCACTTCCCTGCATCATATGCAAATAAACATGTACATCATTTCTTTATTATTGAAAACATTTGACCATCATCTATACCACTTATCATGTTAAGAGTCATAGTGGGGCTTAAACTGACCCCAGCTGACACTGGAGGAGACATTAATAATCACTTGTATTATATATTACGCTTGTGTTATATTTATCATAAAGAGGGAGAAGTTAAATACTTGATTAAAAAAGACTGTCTTTGATCATCAGCCTGCTGTTACTCTACAGTTCTGTGCTTTATAACTAAAGTGTATGAACCCCAACAGCAGACTGGAGCCTCTGGTAACAATGACAGAACTGACAGATACTTCTACAATATATATGATCCCCCTTCCTCTTTGTCACTTCATAATGACACTCTTATGCATAATCTATAGTTTCTGCAAGCTTGGAATAATATGAATAATAGTGCAAATAAAAGAGTTTAATGAAGTTTCGACTCAGACAAGAATGACGGGCAAGTAGTCCGTCACACTGACTCTTCCCAGTTCATGGTGATGAGGCAGTACTTCAGGGTGGCTTGGAACACATCGAATTGATGCCTTAGCATTAAGATCTTGCACTTTGTGTCCTGTTAACACCGGGTTTTAACCAGTAAATGTGATCCCAGTTGGATCATTCAATTCTGTAAAAGAAAAAGGAATACATTAATACTTGGGTGGAGAGGGCATTTCGAGGCTGAAGATTGTATTGCTTTCTTAGACTGTTTAATGCATTCAGTTCAAGTTTATACATGCATCATGATTGATCAAGTGGCAACATCTGGCCGGAGGAATTGAAGCCAATGCAGAAGTGTTAAAAACTGCAGTTTCTTGAGTGTCCACTTGAGGCTGGTCCCAGAAGTATCGGACACCACATACACACCAGTTAAAAAAAGCCGATCTTTACAGCAGAAATAAACATGTTTACAGCCTGGTTCAAAAAATGATTTCAGTCTGAATAGCTCATTTTTCAATTGGCACCCACTGTACAGGGGGTGACTTTTGTCATAACACGGCAGCTGCAAGCTGTTGGGGAGGAGGCTCGGAGCCCGCCTCTTTACCTCACACTAGCTCGACAGAAGTAAGGTTGAGTTCAGCATTTCCAATATGGCTCCTGCCGATGATAGACTTCAAAACAGTGCTTCAGAAACAGATGGGTGACGTCCAGATACTACGTCCATTTATTATACAGTCTATGCAATTGACCTGATAACAAGTAGACAGCTTATAGCACAGGATGTTTATCGCCATATTCTTAGCATCCTCCTCCTCTTCCTTATTATTCAGAGCAACAGTGATGTTAATTGAAAGGCTACTTGCCTTATTAAATACATATCAATCATACCATACAATTCCAAACTTGCATTAGAGTCAATTCATTCAATCAATCAATCTTTGTTTGTATAGCACCAAATCACAACAAACGTTATCCCAAAACACTTTTACTAACAGAGCAGGTCTAGACCACTCTATGTTCAATTATTAACAAAGACCCAACACCAAGACAGGATAAGATCCAGTTCCCTCTTACTGACAGGACCAAGTCTTGTCTCATCTTAATCCACCATGAGCATTGCAACTCACAGTACACAGCTAGTTACAGCGGCAAGGAAAAATATCCCTTTAACAGGCAGAAACCGCGAGCAGGACCAGACTCCTGTTAGACAGCCATCTGCCTCAACAGAGTTGGGGTTGGAAAGAGGGATAGAGGAGGATGAGAGAGAGAGAGAGAGAGAGAGAGAGAGAGAGAGAGAGAGAGAGAGAGAGAGAGAGAGATCATAGTGGCCTGTGCAAGAAAACTGGGGACCAATCATCAGTAATGATTTAGGTAATGATTAAGAGGGAGGGTGCATTATTTTTTGAATGAGGGATGATCTGCACAGGCAGAAACCTCGAGCAGGACCAGACTCCTGTTAGACAGCCATCTGCCTCAACAGAGTTGGGGTTGGAAAGAGGGATAGAGGAGGATAAGAGAGAGAGAGAGAGAGAGAGAGAGAGAGAGATCATAGTGGCCTGTGCACGAAAACTGGGAACCAATCATCAGTAATGATTTAGGTAATGATTAAGAGGGAGGGTGCATTATTTTTTAAATGAGGGATGATCTGCACAGGGTTGAAAGAAAAGGGTAAGAAATGGTGCCAAGAAGAGCGAGCGAGATGTGACTTATGATTTGCTTTATTTATTTATGCAGCATAGTAAGTATACCTATATTTCACAAAGGAGGCAACCATAGATAAGACAGATCTGTCTGATTGTTACTGTTAACAGACTTCATTCTGCAATGAAGTTGATGCTCTCTACTGATAAAACGACAAAACTGTAGATGAAAGTCAAAAAGTTTAACATCTCCTCTGAATAGATGTATTCATACTCAGCCTCCTCTCTGCATAACCTCTATCTTCTTTCTCTGCACATCACAGATTATGAATATGTTTGTCTTGTATAATGAAAATGATGTAGGCGATACATTTGAAGTTAGATCCCTTCACAAGAGGTCACTATGACACATAAGAAGATGCATTCTAGCAAGATGCCTTTTAATACCAGGTGTAAAAAAATGGCCACCCTGACTATTAAACTAATGCAACCAAACAAATCCTGTAGTGAATCCTTGCTTCATAAATTATATAATGTTAGTTTGTTCAAACAGTGAAAAGACAAGAAGTTGATGTATGCAGGAAAAAAAACCCTGTCAGCAGCGATGATGGGTAATCTAAACTGAACTGCTCTGAATATAAAGTGACCCTTGGGCTGCAAGGGTAGAACATGACTCATCACCGGGTCTCTAAATGCCAATGCTGTCTAGAGAGCTGCATGAATCATCTTCTTATTTTTATCCAGATGTATAGACAAAGCATTTCGTAACAACGTTACATCACTTATATTTCCTTTTTCAGGCTCATAGATTCCTAACAGGTGTGTAATTCAGAAAGTCCCCTGTTTTTATTTATTTCTAATTCATTTTCCTCTTCAGCTGCAGAGCACTATCAGAGAGCACCGTGACGGAGGCAACGCAGGGGGAGTCTTCAGCCGCTACAATATCATTAAGGTGTGCACTCAACACAAACACACACACACACAAACACAAACATACATTGTACACAATATATTCCTCTATTGATGACAACAAAAAAGGTATTTCATTAATTAACAAAGACAGAGTGTTATTCAAATTTGTTAATTTCATCCAATATACTTACATTTCTTAACTCTCTTTATTTCACTCCTCATCTCTTCTTTCTTTCTTCCCTGCAACTGTACAGATTCAGAAAGTGGTGAATAAGAAGCTGAGAGAGAGATACGCACACAGACAAAAGGAGATTGCAGATGAGAATCACAATCATCACAACGAGCGGATGCTATTTCATGGTAAAGTTACATTTTTGCTATTTATAAGCACGGTTGATTCCTTCAACTAATTTATATCATCAAGTAATTCAACCGTTCTTGTTGCTTTACTGTCACCGGCTGGAGCTGGAGCTGGGAGAAAATGGAATCAGAAAACCAGGATGACCAAGTTTGATAAATTGCACCCATTGTTATTTGTTTGCATCTTAGTCCCTCCTGGTGAGGCTTTCTGAAGAGAAATACGTTGTCCAATAATGTGAAGCATTAATGATGTTGTGATGTGGCATCTGTTTCTACACATAGCAGAAGCAGATCACAGCTGGATCATCTGTTAGTTTTCTTAAACAGATGTGTTTTCAATTAATACTTAAAGTTTCAACTGATCTGATTTTATTGCGCTTTCTCATCTCTCAGCCTGTTACCTGCAATCCTGTAGCAGCCTGTTTCATACACTTTGTAATGGGATGCAAAATAGCACAACTTCCTGTAAGAGCAAGTAGATGCCAAAATAAAAGGACTGAGAATGCATTGATTGTAAAAATCAGGGCTGAGAGCAGTACCAATGTTTTTCTCATTACCTCTTAGGAATTCATTGAGGAATTCATTTTTCAAACGCCCAATAAGATCCGATGTATTGTTGCTGTCAGTCCCTTTTCTTGAAATGCCACAGGAACATGTCGTGCGAACTGAGGGTCTGATCTTTCTCAGAGACGGTGTAAATACTCCCACACTGCCCACGTGTTCTTTAACGTTTGACCGTGAAAACAAAACAGTTTGTGCAACAGATGACTTCTTCTGCTGCTCGAGAAAAAGCTCTTCTTTGAATCAGCAGTCAGGTAAACTAGCATGCCAGCACTAAACTGATGCAAAACAACAGATAAACACTGGCTACCAACAACGAGTCATAGCCCATTATATTCAGATGGCCAGTGTTGATAAATAGTGCAGCTATCAGTTGTTAATGATGTTAAACCGATGCATTGGTGTGTCCCTATGAAACAGGGGTGTCCAGACTTTTCAGGCCGCGACCCCTTAAATATAGGTGCCAAGACCCCCCCGCTGTGCCTCGTTGTAATTAAATGTTGCTTCATACTTCATTTAGCTAGTCTGCAGAAAATGAGCCTAGCTACAAACACATGTGTCTGTGTTTCCTGTGCTGTTATGAATTAACCTGCTGCTACTGATGCTTTTGTCAATATATTAACAATGGGTAAAATATGCAATTTTAGATGACATAAAACAAAACTAAAATTCTGGAAGACTTCTTGTGACCGCCCTTTAGTGTCTCATGACCCCGCAGGCGGTCCCAAACCCCACTTTTGGGGTATAAAAGACTTGGACTAACTTAGTGGTGTTGCTGTAAAAGCAGTAATCTACCTTCTCTTTGCAGCTAAGATTTAAACATATCTCCCATCTCGTTTCAGTCTCTTCCTGTCAGTTGACAAAAGTCACACACAGCTTGGACCTCTACTTCAAGGTTCAACCGTTTGTGCACTCTGAGCTTAACTCCACTTTGTACCGCAATGTTTTCACTCTTGCAGCTTGACTGTGAGCTTGAATGAATCTCATTAATCTTCCATGTTGCCTCTCAGCTACTCAGTTTAGTCAGGAAACAACCCTCAGGACTGCAGCCGTCTGCTGTTTCTTTACACAGTGCTGGCTAAAAAGAATTCCAAGGATGTTGTTTGACTTTTTTTGATACCTAAAATGATATGTCTGGCACCAATGATCATTCTGTCTTCAAAGTCTCTTGGATCATGGACTTCCCGAGATAAAACTTATTCAAACAGTTTCTAGATGTCCCCACTCTGTCGGCAGTCTTTGTGCTTTTGTTTGCTTTTGCATTCCTTTATTTTTGATTCACTGTTTGAAGAGGAGAGCTGTTTGGGCAGTTTGTACAAGGGGAAATGCACTTAATGCAAAACTGACAACTCAGGCTGTTTTTCTCTAAAAATATAAAACATTATTCGGGAGGAAATAGAGCACTTAAAGGTGACATATCATGCAAAATTGACTTTTTAATGGTTCTCTACCTGAAATATGTTTCCCTGGCATGTCTACAAACCCCCCCGAGAATGAAAAAAATCCATTCTGCCCCTGTTCTGATTTCTCCACCTTTCTGTAAATGTGTGTGAAACCAGCCGTTTCAGACTTCAGTGTTTTTGTTACGTAACAACAATATCCGGTCTGTCACGGAGTCAGAGCTCGGAGCTTGTTCAGCCCATAGACTGTATAAAATAATACTGAATCCCCCCTCCGTTTTTCATTACCTGCACAAATGTGTGCTAACAAGGAGCTTAGGAGGGAGGCATGCTAGTTGTAGGCTGTCTTAATAAACACAAAGGTCGGTTTTACTCCACACGTCTGCAGATTTGAAGATCTAGTGGATGATTTTTATTTATCATGGATAAGTGCTAGAGCTAATTAGCATAGCCACATAGCTACATGTTCATAGCTGTAGCTGTAGCTGTATCTGTAGCTGTGTACCAAGACACACGTCGACACACTGACAAATAAAACAACAAGAAACACAGAATCTGTGACCAATCCTTCAGAAAAGGTCCTGCTGCCTTTCTGGTAGATGTCGGTTTTACTCCCCACGTCTGCAGATTTGAAGATCTAGTTGATGATTTTTATTTATCATGGATAAGTGCTAGCGCTAGTTAGCATAGCCACATAGCTACATGTTCGTAGCTGTGTACCAAGACACACGTCTACATACTGATAAATAAAACAACAAGAAACACTAAATCTGTGACCAATGGTTCAGAAAGGTCCTGCTACAGGCGCCTCTCCGTCAGGATCAGATTCTGGATCAGATTCAGAGGGTTGAAGTAACGTGATCTCTGAGCAGCCGTGTATATTCAGCCAACATGTTAACATTAGATCAACGTGCTGGAGAGCCGAGACCACATCCACTTCCTGAGGGGGCGTGGTCAGAGGGAAAACAGAGTGTTCTGAGGAGGACTGAAGAAGAGGGTTTTTCAGGCAGACCAAATTCTGATTTCAAAGTGTTTTTTTGAGCATAAACTTTAAAGACATGTTTTGGGGACCTCTTAGACCAATATATATTGATGAAAAAAGCGTGATATGTCACCTTTAAGGCAGATTCTATCGCTCCAGTCAGGACCACTCTCGTCAAAAGAATTCATTATTTGCAATGCAATAAGTTATGTTTGGCGGTATGGCTCTGAGTTCCCTGCCCTTCCACAAGCCTGAGGTTGGGAGAGCACACCTCCCCTCTCTTTAATATGCATTTGAAAAGCCAAGGCAGGGAGAGCAGCAGCAAAGAGCTTTACTTCATGGCCTGCCTGAACTAACACTATGCTCAATTTTGTGCACTTGGATGGTAAAAAAATAAATAAAAGACACATGTATTCTTTTTTCTTATTTTAGGTTCCCCCTTTATCAATGCCATCATCCACAAGGGCTTTGACGAGCGACATGCCTACATTGGCGGCATGTTTGGTGCTGGGATCTATTTCGCTGAGAACTCCTCCAAAAGCAACCAGTATGTTTATGGGATTGGTGGAGGCACAGGATGTCCCACCCACAAAGACCGCTCCTGCTACGTGTGCCACAGGTGAGACTTCTTGCAAGTTCCATTGAAATAGATTGTCTTTGCCACAGGGGCATGTTTTCCTTCTCTTGTTTGCATATCATTGGATTAGTGGCCTTGACAGGAGTCTGTGCTCTCTGAGGGGCCCCTGTAGTTTACTGCAGATGGATTCTGAGCACAGGTAGAGAGAGCAGGGATTAGCCTTTTATCAACTAAGTAGGTACACTGTTGTGTTACTGCAGGAGGATAACACAACCCTTTATCAGTCGCACAGCAGGGGGATGTTAGCAGCAGGGGTGATAGCGCTTCAGAAAAAAAGGAGAGAAAATACATAAGTAAACATACACAGCTGCTGAATTCACATCATTGCACATTATGGAGAAAGGATCTTTGCAATGAAAACTTCAGACTTTAGTATCTTCTACTTGGAGCCAGGTTTTTTTAAGTCTGACATCAGCAAGGGAGAATAATCTGCACAATCTTTCCTTCACATACTGCAGATGAGGCAGCCTATTACTGGCAGAGCTGTTGCTTCAGAATGTCCTGCATGGGATGGGATGTGTTCTATATCAGGGATGATCAAGAGAATCCCAGGACAGAGCATGCCTCCTTATCTCTTTCCACCGACTGTTAAGATGCTGCTTTCCTAACAGGCCATTCCAAGGAAGTATGTTAGGAACTACTGGAAGACCTGAACGTCCTCAGCAGATAGTCTGCTCTCCTTAGAGGGTGCATTTGTTTAAACCATCCTTTGGTTCAGTTGAATATGTAGAGGGGCAGAATGACACTGGATCATTACTGGGAATTGGACGTTTTTGTGTTTGACACCTTATAAAAAGTGTCAATATCAATCAATCAATCAATCAATCAATCAATCAATCAATCTTTATTTGTATAGCGCCAAATCACAACAAACGTTATCTCAAGACTCTTTTACAAACAGAGCAGGTCTAGACCACTCTGTTAAATTATTAACAAAGACCCAAAACCAAGACAGGGTAAAACTCAATCTTATCTCATATTAATCCACCTTTAGCATTGCACCTCGCTATACTTAGCTAATTACAGCGGTGAGGACAAACTTCCTTTAACAGGCAGAAACCTCGAGCAGAACCAGACTCATGTTAGACAGCCATCTGCCTTGACCAAATCCATTTATGGTGAATTGATTCTTTTTTGTGTTTGCATTTCAGACAAATGCTGTTCTGCAGAGTGACGCTGGGGAAGTCCTTCCTTCAGTTCAGTGCGATGAAAATGGCCCACGCTCCCCCTGGACACCACTCTGTTATAGGACGACCCAGTGTCAATGGATTGGCGTACGCAGAATACGTCATCTACAGAGGAGAGCAGGTCAGTCTCTCATACTTTCATTACCACAAACACAGTTCTAATCTGTTCTGTTTTTTTAATACATTTATTTTTAATCTAGTAATCAGTTAGTGGGACTTATAGGGTTGCAAAATTCCAGAAATTTTAAAAGTTGGCAACTTTCCATGGGAATTAACGTGAATTTATGATAATTAACGGGAAAAAAACAGAAATTGACTAAATTGAAGGTTGGCTCTTAATAGGGAACTTAAATATAGTTGGGGAAAATATATTTGATCATAATCCTGACTAAAACAACCAGATTCATGCAAGTACAGTTGAATATCTCTGCTATTCCTTAATCACATGCACATAGCACACTGCTTACTGCAGGGCTATTGAGGCCACGCCCCCTATATTCACTTTTTTTTTTTATATTTTGAAAGGGACTTTGTGGGATTGCATTGTTGTTCATTTTTGAATGGGTTGGGTCAGAGGGATGAGTAATATTTAACTCAACATTCATGTTTTTGTTCTTCAATGAAATAATTGATTGTTCAATAAAATATTTAACACTTGATGAAGTTCTACTTACAAATAAATCTGTTTTAATTGTATTATTTTGGATGGATGTCTGCTTATAACAAAACAAATATTTATGCTTGAATATGATACCTTTCCATTAAATTACACTCAATTCCCATCATTTCCAATTTGGAATATTTTCCAAAATTCCCCAGCTTAACTTCCCATGGAAATTTACCAGAAATGTTCCACCCCTTTGCAACCCTAGTGACTTATAAAGTTTTAAATTTCCCCCCAAAACATAAAATGACCAATTAATATATATAATAATCATATCTATTAGATGTACTTGAGTTCATCCCTGTATAAAAAAGGCTTTAACTCTAATTGAATTATGTCCTTTGTCCACAGGCTTACCCAGAATACTTAATCACCTACCAGATTGTGAAGCCGGAGAGCCTGGCCACACCTGCCGCCACCCCAGAGCAGAAGTCGTAGAAATCACAGCTGGATTTAAAAAAAAAGACCAAACTGCAATGGACTAGAACCAGTCTGAACCCGGAAGGTGTTTCAAACTTCAGACCCAAAAGTCAAGTTTCCAGAACTGAACTAGAAGTGGACCAAGCAGTAGTCGGACGACCCTCGGAAACTAAACGTGGAATGTGCTGAAACAGAGGAAGCCAAGAGGAAGAGGCAGCAGTATCTCTTAGTTTCAGTGTGCGACACACGCAGGTTGCAAAGCAGCAAACAGCAAAAATCTGTCAGACTTGTTAATTAATACGATTCGCAGGAGGAAATGTTCTGGTCAACATTTCTGAAGGTGCACTGGTAAGCACTTTAGAGATGTGCAGGCCTCTAACCTGATTGTAGAGCAAGCCTTTGGAACGGGATATTCCATAGCAAAACAAACATCCCTAATTCTGTACCTTTCCACCGCTCATGTACTCTGTTCCCAGTTTTTAATGTGTTGTTTCAGCTATTGTGTCCCATTTCAGCTCTGTGCATCATCAACCATAACAAAGGAACATCCCGAGGCCACTTCCAAAAAACAATCGTCGTGCTGAGAGAACAGAGATCCAGGACATTTTATGTTGCAGCTTGTTACGTTTTCAGCAGTGAGGCGCATGTAAACAAAACACAGTTCGCTGTGTTCTCTCACATCGTCTCTGCTGTAAACAAACAAGAAATTATAGAACGAGTGTGAGCAGGAAGAAGAGAAACAGATTGTAGCGCACAAATACCCAGAAGTCAATAAGCAGAAAACAAACAGGAGACCACAATCCACTGCTGTTGCCACTACAGACTCCTGTCCTTTCACTACATGTTCATAACCGGGACCATCTTCCTCATCCAACAGTTTGTGTCCACTTATGACTGAGCCCAGCAGAACTTCAAATCTCCACTGAAACAAACATGTACATCACAGATTTATTGAAAAGAAGTTCTAATAGCAAGCAGCAACAACCTACCAGACTGTGCTTGGATGAGTCTAACAACCATCTTTGGATTAGATGCTCATATGTTGCCTTTTTCTTCTTTTGTTGGTATGAAAGTGACTGTTACTAAAAAGATGTAGAGACAAGTGTTGACAGTGCTGTCACTCTCTACAGCTGTGTGTCACTCCTGCATACTTCCATCTGGAGCGTTTTTATGTTTGTATTTAATGTCTATCAGAGGGACCCACATTTCCCCTTGACTGTTGTTTACATGCACCTGCTGCCTTCTTCTCCATTTCCTCTTTATGTGTTACTGTTGCTGCCACCTAGAGGTGAAAGAGAGAAACTCAGTATAGAGTTGGAGAGTGTAATTGTGCTGTTAACCCGGAGGCCGTTTATACTGGGATTAGGGCTGTCATGATACCAGAATTTCACCTGACAATTATCGTGGTCTTAAAATTTACAAAAACAACCAGTTTGTTACTTTGTAAACCTTACTTATCAAAATTGACCTACATGGCATCATAGCAATGTGTCTTGACATAGTATTTGTTGTGAATTGGCGCTATATACATAAAGATTGATTGATTAATCATACATTTCTAATGCTGTTCTGTTTTTTTAATGATATCACCAGCGCCATGACTGAAACTTCTAGTTAAAGGGAATCTAATGTCATCTTCTGAGTGTGATTCTGTTACACCATAGCCTCAAACGCCTCAAATTATGCCCCCTAGTCCTATGACTGAATCAGTTACGACTGTTATTGCCTTATGCTAATTAGTATTATTAACGGTTGTTGTAATTTCTGGTATATTTTGACAGCCCTAATTGGGATTCATTCTGCAAAGTGCTATGTGTGAGATAAAGGATGAACTGCTCATTGAAATGACTTGACTGTGAGCAAACCACGTGTTTAGCCCGTAGCTTCCTTAGGTTCACCCAGCATAATAAAATGAGCATTCATAGCAGCGGTACACACAGAGTCACATGACCGGTCATCACAATCATCATTATTCAGAAACATATTGCAAAATGTATAGCATGTACCAAAACATAATGCTCTGATGAATGCTGTTTCCACCTTAAATATATGAATGATTTTTTTCACCTTTTTAAATACAAGGCATGTAGATTGAAAATCAGTTGCAGGAAGAAAAACACCTGTACACTAATATAAAGCTCAGAGGCTAACATACTCCCCCTGGTGGCTGACTGTGAAAAAGTCAACTGAGTGAGACAAACAGAAAACTGATCCAACTGTCACTCTGTCTCTAGATAAGAAGAGGCAGGTGTTTTCATGGTCAGCCACTAAGAGCAGGACGTCAGTCTCTGGGGTTATTGTACAGGTGTAAATCTGTTTTTTAATCTACATGCCTTGTATTTGAAAACATGTTTAAAACAAATATTTGTATATGTGAAAACAACATTTATCATGGCATGTTGTTTTGACAGATGCTATACATTTTGCTACATTTCTGAAGTGGTGATATTGGGATGACTGGTCCTGTGACCATGTGTATTACTTACAGATGATAATGCCCATTTAGATACGCTGGGCAAACCTGAGGTAGCTACAGTGTAATACACAGTTAGCTTACAATGAAGTCACAGTTAAAGCTGCTGTTGGTCACAGAGTAAACATCTGTTCAGAGAGAGGGACTTTGAATGTCAACACTATCCCTCCCAACCAGATTTACTCTTAGCCCTCCAACACCGATAGGTGTGCGCTATCATGATAGGGCTGGACTCATAACCAATCGGAGGATGTAGTAGGGGCCAACCAGAACGGAGGATTGGAGATTAGCTATGATTGGTCCGTCATAACGGGAACAAGGGGAATAATAACATTGTTTGATACAAAGGCATTGGAATACGCAAAGATTTCACAATAGTCTCAAATTACTTCACTTACTGATGAGTACAGATGGGCATTATGACCTTTTCTCCAAACCCAGCAGAAACAAAGTAACATTTTTTACACCATTCCAACCAACAGCAGCTTTAAGGAAGCATTTCATTGCACAGGTGTTCATCCTCTATCTTCTATATGTGAGTTCCTGCAACCGACTGGCACCTGAGAATGCATGTTATCTGTGAAAGGAGAACCCTGCTCATGGTTTACCAATGATGTGTGTTTTAGTGGGGATTATTCCATTTTCATTTGATTCCTCCCATGTCTCTTTTGTTTCTGCATCATTGTTATACTGCTCAACTCTTAACACAACAAGCAAATGTGAAAAGTGATCAAAGTCCCTGTATCTACGTAGACAATGCAGCAGACTGGTCACAAGCTTCAACAGATATTTATAGAAGCAGAAATGCGCAGGTTGTACATAAAGATAAGCTAACACGTGTGTATTAACCTCTTTCTGTGACAAACTAACATGTTAGTCCAACCTCAAAGCAAGATTAACAAACCCCTCACACTACCTGCTGTACACTTCAACTCTTTGTCTTATACTGATCATGTTTTTAGGTTGATGTTTTATTTACAATGACTGTTTTTGACACTGTACAACACACAGGACCATATATGAGTTTAGTTTGTATCACCATCAGATCATGTAAAGTCCATGAAGTTCCTTTAAAGCTAGCAGAATGAGAAGAAATGGCCTTAAATGTTTAAGAGAATGAGGAGAGTGTTGAATGTTGTGTTGAATTAAAATCAAGTGGCAGCGAAAGGGAAAGAAGTTCATTCTTTCTATAGCATTGTTAAGCTAACCAACAGCTCTGCCTGGCATTATCAGCCTAAAACTTATTACAGGCTATATTTTAACTGTTTGTTCCACCTCTGCATTTTTCCTCTCAGTTTTGCAACACGCACATTTAACAGTAATAGTTCCTCCCTGAAGCAATCAATGATATAACAGTGTTTTTGAAGCAGCACATTTCAGCCAAATATAAATAATTGCAGACAAATATTAGGGAAATTGAATAACTAAGTAGCAAAAGTGAGGGAAAAAATTAAGCTTGAAATCAGATTTGAATGGGAGAAAAAGGTTCAAAAATCTGCATCACTGAGTTGAAATATGGCTTCTTGTGTCCATTTTTCAGGGAAGGAATTTCAATTTCTCCTGCCTGGAGGATGTTTCTCTATCACATAAAATCTACATAAAATAATTGTTCCAATAAATCAGTTCAACTCTGACATTTCACTCAATGCCCTGAACTCAGCTCACAAAGCTCTCATTAGATGTAAACAGGTGACCAAGTGTTTCCTGAAGACCAATCAGAATGTTGTGTTTCACTGTCATTCTAACTCCCTCTGTGTTGCCACCACTCACAGTCAGCTCTGGGGAGGGCAGAGGTTTCAGATGAGGTGGCAGCATCACTGTGGGCTCTCTGCATACCGAGCAGGTGGAGTTTATGGTGTTGACCTCGTTAAGGTCACAGCACTGTATGATTTAATAGCAGAAAGCTGTGAGACTGTACATAAACTAACTCCAGATGGGCCTTTTAACGGCTCTTTTATGGATGATTCTGAGTTTATTTTTCTTTGCTTTGAAGGACTTTTCAAAGACTTTTTTTATGTGATAACTATCTGAATTGTGTTGGAGCTGGTCCGTCTCTATTTATCTGTGGCAAAAGGCCAGTCAGCCATCCTGTTGTATATAGTTGAAAGAGGTGTGAGTGTGTGTGTGTGTTCAGTCAGTCAGTCAGTCAGTCAGTCAGTCCATGGCTCACCTTCTGACCTGCCTTCTACAGAAGTCACAAGTTTAATGAACACATTTCCTCTCTGTAATGTTTGACCTCCTGTTGTACAGATGCTTGTACAGAGCTGCTGATCAGCTAACATGTGGAACAAAAACTCATTCTTGTACAGAAGAAAGTCCTTAATAAAAGATCTTAAAGTGTATCTTGTGTTATTATTCTTCATTTTATCAGCACCATAAAACTAATATTTGGGTGTATCTTAATATTATTTACTTTGTTGCTATTTTTCTGAAAATGTCCACGATTAACTGTGTGCTGTCACAACAGTCTTTTTAATATTATTGTATATGTTATGTTTGACTGACATAAGAAAGCAGAATGAGATTTGAACAGGTTTGTACAGATTTAACCACTAGGGCTGCAAAAATCCACGTAACCTTCAAGTTCCTCACTGAAGCTTCAGACAAGAGTACTATTGTTATTATTATACATTACATATTATTACCAGTATGAAGAGTTTATGGCTGTCTTGGCACCTTGTATTGCTCAGTTAACTGTTTCTCATTTCAGGTAAGGAAAAGAATCATATCTCAAATAATATGACCCATCTTGGACTATGCTGATGTTGTCTATCAGTGCATGTCAGACACTCACCTTAAGCATCTCAACACTGTTTTTAATTCTCTTTGTCGTTTTGTTTTATGGTGTCCATACAGAACACAATATTGCCTCAATGTAGATTCCTCTGAGCTGCCGTAGACGTCCTCCTGCTGTGGACGATCTGGACTCCAGCTGATACGGACGTGCTGGACTCCAGCAGCAACAGCTTCTACGACTCGTCTCATCACTATCACCTCTCTCTCTTACTCCCCTCTATCTGTCTTTCCAGACCCAACTCGGTCGAGGCATGATGGCTGTCTAACATGAGTCTGGTCCTGCTGGAGGTTTCTGCCTGTTAAAAGGAAGTTTTTCCTCACCACTGTAACTAGCTAAATACTGTGAGGTGCAATGCTCATGGTGGATTAAGGTGGGGTCAGACTGAGTCTTATCCTGTCTTGGTGTTGGGTCTTTGTTAATAATTTGACATAGAGTGGTCTAGACCTGCTCTGTTTGTGAAAGAGTCTTGAGATAACGTTTGTTGTGATTTGGCGCTATACAAATAAAGATTGATTGATTCATTGATTGATGTTTGAAACAACTCAACTCAACTTTATTTATAAAGCACCTTTCATACATAAAAACATGCAGCCCAACGTGCTTCACAGAGTAACAGACAGTCAGAAATGGTAAAATTATAAAAGGCATGATTATAAAAGAAATACTTAAAAAAGAAAAGAAAATCAATTACAGTAAAATTAATAAAATAAGTAAGAGTGGAAAGAAAAGTTAAAAATAAGGTAGAGTTAACACGATCAGATGAACACATGAAATAAATAAGATAAATAAATACATGTTAAAACAATGGTTTAGATGATAATGATTAAAATAATAATAATAATAATAATAATAATAATAATAATAATAATGAAACACTTAATTGGCTTCAGCCTAAAACAAGAAGACAATTTCCCTTTGTTTATAAATGTGTCCATATTAACTGTCCGCCCTGTCTAAAAGAGTTCCTGGTTCAATATTCATCTTCATATTTCCTCAGACACACACAGCATCCCTTCTTCACTGTCCCCACAATCCATAAAGAAATTGGTCTCAGGTCATTCAGATACAAAGCTCCATCCGATTGGAATAATCTACCCCTTCTCTTAAATCCATCACCTCCATCCACTGCTTTAAATCAAATGTGTTTTATCATTTAAAAACAAGCTGTTCCTGTTCCTGTTTCTGACGTGTGTTAATGTGCTTTATTGATGCCTCTTTGTTTTGTTGAAGCTTCTATTGTCATGGTTTTGTTTAATGATGGGGTGCTGGGTGGGTCCAGGAGTGAGTAAGGGTGAGGGAGAGCTGTCTGTGTTTGTGTATTTGTGTTTGTTGTGATTTACTGTTTGGTGTGTATTCATTTGCTTTGTGTTTTGTTGGGACCCCCTTGAAAACGAGATGCTGCATCTCAAGGGGCTATCCTAGAATAAATAAATTACAAATAAATTACACATTACATTATTGGATTATCAAATCTATCCCTAATAATGCCCAGAATACTTGGAACACCTCAAAACAACAACCCCGAAGAAATCAGATGTGTTTTTGAGACATCTATGGACCAACTTTTATAAAATTCATGTTTGTAGACTTAACATATATATATATACACATACAGTGGATAGTGAAAGTCTACACCCCCCTGTTAAAATGCCAGGTTTTGTGATGTAAAAAAATGAGACCAAGATAAATCATGTCAGAACTTTTTCCACCTTTAATGTGACCTATAACATGAACAATTCAACTGAGATATTTTTTTTAATCTTTTAGGGGGAAGAATAAAAAATAATAATCTAAAATAATGTGGTTGCATAAGTGTACACACCCTTTAACTAATAATTGTTTGAAGCACCTTTTGATTTTATTACAGGACTGTGTTTTTCTGTAGGAGTCTATTATCATGGCACATCTTGATGTGGTGATATTTGCCCTTTCTTCTTTACAAAAAAGCTCCAAATCCATCAGATAGTGAGGGCATCTCCTGTGCACAGCCCTCTTCAGATCACCCCACAAATATTCAACTGGATTCAGGTCTGGACTCTGGCTGGGCCATTCCAAAACTTTAACCTTCTTCTGGTGAAGCCATGCTGTTGTTGATTTGGATGTATGCTTTGGTTTGTTGTCATATTGAAAGGTGAAATTCCTCTTCATCTTCATCTTCCTAACAGAGGTCTGGAGGTTTTGTGTTAAACTGACTGGTGTTTGTAACTGTTCATACTTCCCTCCACCTTGACTTAGGCCCTGGTTCCAGCTGAAGAAAAACAGGCCCAAAGCATGATGCTGCCCCCACCATGCTTCTCTGTGGGTCTGGTGTTCTTTATGTGATGTGCAGTGTTGTTTTTATGACAAACATACCTTTTGGAATTATGACCAAAAAGTTCAACCTTGGTTTCATCAGACCATAAAACATTTGATGCTTTTTGGAGACTTCATGTGTGTTTTTGAAACATGTTGCTGGGCTTGGATGTTTTTCTTCATAAGAAAAGTCTTCCGTCTTGCCCCCCTACCCATAGCAGAAACATATGAAGAATAGGAGAGATGTTGTCACATGTAGTACACAGACAGTACTAGTCAGAAATCCCTGCAGCTCCTTTAATGTTGCTGTAGACCTCTTGGAAGCCCCCCTGAACAGTTTTCTTCTGGTCTTTTCATCAGTTTTGGAGGGATGTCCAGTTCTTGGTCACTGTTGTTCCATATTTTCTTCACTTGATGATGACAGTCTTCACTGTGGTCCATGGTATATCTAATGCCTTGGAACATGTTTGTACCCTTCTCCTGACTGATACATTTCAACAATGAGATCCCTCTGCTGCTTTGGAAGCTCTCTGTGGACCATGGCTTTTGCTGTAAGATGAACTGAGGACATGTGATGAAAATCCTCCTAGAACAGCTGATCTTTATTGGGATTAATCAAAGTCACTTTAAATTATGACAGGTGTACACTGACTATTTGTCATGAGTTTGAATGTGATTGGTTAATTCTGAACACAGCCACATCCCCAGTTATAAGAGAGTGTGTACACTTATGCAACCACATTATTTTAGTTTTTTATTCTTTATTCTAAAGATTTTTTAAAAAATTAAATTGAATTGTTCATGTTATAGGTCACATTAAAGGTGGAAAAAGTTGATGATTTATCTTGGTCCCATTTTGGTCTCATCACAAAACCTGGCATTTTAACAGGGGTGTGTAGACTTTTGCTATCCACTGTATACACATACATATATACATATACATACATACATATATACATACTAACACATACGTATAAAGTATATGTATATACAGACATATATACATATATAAGTATATACATGTTTACATATACACAGATATATACATATACATACAGTATATATATAAACATATGTATATACATATATTTAACATATATATGTATACAGATGTATATACACTGTATATACATACATGTATACATATACATATACATACATAGACTTAACATACATGTAGATATACTGTATATATGTACATATATATTTGTGTAAAGTCCACAAACATGAAGTTTATAAAGAGTAGTTTTTGTTGAAACTGAACTTATATATACTTTATATATCATATACTATATTGATTTACTATCATTATGAGAAAATAATCTGCAACTCCTTGAAATGGTAATCAATATAGGTGCAGATTAATCCTCTTTTATTCAGTGACACAATAAATTCCATTGTCCAGTCAGCTCAGTAGCATTAAACCATTAACAGAGAAAGAGCAGCAGATGGTGATGATTATATTGCAATATGTATTCAGACCTAGCAGACCATGAGGATCATCTAAACATACAAAATGGGCCGATTTAATGTCTTTGCTCAGATTAAAAAGACAGCTGTCTTAAAACTCCATTTCACTCTGTTTGCTGTTCTATTCAGAGGATTTTTTGTGTTTGTTCAGAGATGAATAGATAGAATGACAAAATTGTTTGGCACCTCAGCTAATCCTTAAACAAAGAAACACTTCACTTCATCAACTGCAACAATCATCAGGACTGAAGACGGTAAAAAAAAATCAGATCATCAATAGCCGCACAGAAAAAGAGATCCCACCAACCTGCTTTGTAATCCATTTAAACACTGGAGGATGTGTCATACTGACAACACAAGGGTCAGACTGGAGCCAGTTGTTAGAAAAAGGAAAAAAAGTTATCCTTTGTTGTGCTATTGCATTATACATCTTTGAAAGAGCAAGCCTGCCAATTTAAAAAACAATGCAAAAATTCATTGTGCATTGTGCCAAGATCTGCTCCAAAATTAAAAACAGCACATTTGTCCAAAGATGTGAACATCTATACTAACTTCGAAACAGGAAGGATAATAATAATAATATGGGCGATAATGCATGTAAACCACTGAACGTGTAAAGTTGTCATGGCTTCACTAACTGCTGTAGATGGTTGACTTTGCTAGGTATCACAAAAAGGCTGATATTGATCCATACCATCATGGCCATACCCACAGCCATGATACACTGATCAGCTATAACATCATGACCACCTGCCTCATGGACTCCACTATAGACCTCTGAAGGTGTGCTGTGGTAACTTACACCAATAGGTTAGCAGCCCATCCTTTGAGTCCTGTCAGTTGGTCTGTGGAGCTTCTATGGATTGGACTTGGTTTTCCATCATCAGATGCTCAATTGGATTGAAACCTGGGGAACTTGGAGGCAATGTCAACACAGTCATGTTATTTCAGGCCAACTTCTTCCCTTTCTCTGTGATCCATTTCACATACATTGTTATCAATGAGCGTTGGGTGACCCTGTCACCAGTTCATGTTTTGCATTCTTGCAGCACTCATAGGTATTGACTATCACAAACCAGGAAATCCCCATGAGCTGCAGTTTTGAGGATGCATCGACTGAATAATCTACCCATCACACTTTGGCCCCTTGTTAAAGTCTCTTACCTCACTTGCCCATTATTCCTACTTACCAGAAATCAGTTTTGATGCAAACTATTAACTTGCAGCTGTACATATCCCACCCAGACGATAATAAATGTTATTCACCTCATCTTTCTGTAGTCATAATGTTTTGGCTGAATGGTGTATTTCATCAAAATTTAAACTGTGACAAAATGTATTATAAACTAACAGATCCAGTTAGTTATTTAGTTTTCTTAACCTAAAATATTGTAACACAAAGCGCTGTACATAAAAAAAGATAAAAATAAAATAAATTAAAAAATAAATTAACATAAGAAGATCCCCCCCATCCCCCATCCCATCCCATCCCCAGCCCCGACCCCAAGCAACCTTACAATCCACATGTAAGGTTAAGAACATATGCAAAACATAATAGTAATTAAAAAGATAAACAAATAAAAAAATAAATGAAAAAGAAGTTGCTGAAAGAATTGAGGAAATGACATCTCAATGAGGGAACACTGTAGGTAAAATAAGATGTTAAAACTCACCAAAATAAAATGAATTACTGAGATAAAGAAACACTAAAATATTAAACCAGTGAAATAAAACAGAATAAAATATCAAAATGCTGGTAATCTAGTAAAATGAGGTAATCTGTAAAAATCCTAAATTGAGATCAAATTAATAGCTAAATAAATAATTAAATAATCCACACTAAATTAAAGAAAATAAATCATGAAATAAAAATTAACTGAATAAATATTACATACAGTATGTGTCTATAATAATTTAAAATAAGACAGTATATTTTTTTAAAAAGTGACAAAAACTTGAACTAGATAATAAATAAAGTAAAATAGAATAAGACTCATAGACTTCATGGTTAAGGAAGTTTTCCACCTTGAAAAAAAAGTCCATGCATAAAGATTAGATGTTAAATCTCAGTTAAATTACATACATCACTCTGCTTTTTGGTATCCATGGTCTGATGAAATACAATCAAAACTTGAGTTAGTAATATTAGTTAACCACAAAATTATTTTACATACACATCTTATTCATCTCACTTCATTTTTGTGATAACAGGATCATTTTCTAAATGTAGAATGCATGTCAGGTTAGGGCCTCTGTACAATGGGTTGTGTTTTTTGTGCCTCTGTTGCCAACGGTGACAACATTTACTCCAAAGTCCACACAAACAACACTTGAACAAAGTCAAGGCAAATGCAAGCAACCAAACATACCTTGTCAGCCAACATTTGACTCAGGTCAGATGACTTGAAGACGACATTGTTTCTCTTTTTCTGTGTGAAGTGAAATTGGTTAGATCTGTAGAGTTTGTTGTTGTAGTTCCTGCTCTTATGTTAACAACTTTATCACATGTTCCTGACACTGCTGCACAGTTTCTTTTACATATTACAAAATCTGAACTCTTTGCACTCGTTTTTGAAGGATTACAAGTGGTTTTAATATTTCAAGTTATTTCTTAGGATGATAGTGATTGTTTTTTTCATCCAAGATACAGTTGAAGGGGGTTACATTTTGACGCCAATATCCAACCTGTATGTTACAGTTTCTGCTGCAGAGGCATAGGCTATTTACCAAGCACCTATAACTTTGTAAGTGTGATCTGCAGGAAGTTGGGATCATTCAGTATGAGTAAGTTTATTAACCACACATTTTCTATCCATAATATGTACACCTGTAGTCTTCTGTTTATGTGTTGTAGGAGTCTGCATCTGAAACTTGATGAATGAAGACGAGTGAACATTCTAACCACCAGAGTGTGCTGTAGGCTAACATTTTATTTTGAGAAAGACTACACCGGTATGATTTTCCTCCAGTTTTCCACACAGAGGCTAGCCGATCATTGAGATCACAAACAACACTACGGTTATAGATTTCTAATTTTACTACATTAAAAATCCGTTTGATAATATTCTTTATTTTCTTTATTATATTGTAAATCAAATTTAGATACAACTAACATATGACTGAATATTTCAAGGGCAGGGGCCCAACACCAGACATTAATATAAGTATATTTTTATCATGTGTCTCTTAATGTGGAATTTGATGATTAAATCTCATTATTCAATTCATTATTACTCAATTTTTCTGTGTCCTTTTTTCAAAGTTACTCATAATGTAGGAACTACAGGGACTGTTATTCATTCTGACATGATAAAACAAAGAGCTCAGTCTAGACCTGCTCTGTTTGTAAAGAGTCTTGAGATAATATTTGTTGTCATTTGGCACTATATAATTAAAGATTGGTTGATTGATGATCACACTTTTATCAGAGTCTGTGTATTCATTCATTCATTCATTCATACATTGTGTCACACAGCATCATACAAAGAAGGAAGGCACCCAACTTAATTAAGAACATTGTTTATTCAACAGTGGCTCTTCATTAATAAATAAATCCACAGATCAGTCATTCCACAATAAAATTGAGGGAAAGTTTTTTTTCTATATATAAATGTCCGAGTGAAGGATTGATATTGCCATGATGGGTAAACAGCATTGACCAGACAGAGAGACAGTCAAGACAGATGGACTAACACAGAGAGGCAGACAGGCTGACAGACAGGTACCACACAATGTGTAGAAAATATTGCCTTTTTAACTGATTGGCTCTCTTTTCTCTCTCTCTCTCTTTAGGCCTCACTTTGCATCAATAAAATCATGTGATGCAAAGTTTAGCCAGCCTACCGTAACCATGATGCACAAATGACTCATAAATTATAAATACAGTATTGCATCACTTCAAAGTGCTACAGAGATAGGTGCTGACAATCTTCAAAAACAGAACCATATGTTTTCTTTGAAACCTTGTGTGGATGTGTGTGAATCTGTCTGTTTGTTTTGTCCGTACATGGGGACCCAGGTTAAAAAAAAACAACCATGGTTGGACTTTGTGCCTTTGGATGTCTAGCAAAGAGTGTAGAGCTTGGCCCGTTTAAAGGCAGAGCACTACAAACATTGTCTCAGACTGTGGTATTGAGAAGGATTTGACATGAAGCTTGGGTATTACATCCCAAAGAAGTCACTGCTATTGTTTCTTTCCTTGAACAGATTGTACAGTATTGCAGGACTCCCAACAAAATGCTACACACTGAACTTTGGACAAGTCTGCAACAACGGGGTCATGATTGTGGTACATATGTATGTATGTGTGTGTGTGCATGCACATCAGGACATCAGGCATACACTCAATGAGCTTAAGGACAACTTCCTGTGACCACAAAGGCCTAGGCCTCTTTCTCTTTTCCTCCCTTTCTCCACTTTCAGTATGGATTTGAAATGTGAAACCAGAAGGTGATTGAGTTTTGTTTTTCCTGGGTTATCCTCACAAGGAGCAACACTGAGGGTCCCTGATGTTTTTAAAGCAGAGTGTAAAAAACATTTTGAATATCCAGTCTTTTTAGAAATGCAGCTACTGTTTGAGGATCTGTGAAAACATCAAAGGATGTAAATATTGCCTCTAAATTCCTCTGATTCAAGATGAAGCACACTGCAAAAAGAAATATATGTCTGAGAATCATCATCTTACAGTAACATTTGAAAGTCCATCAACGGTTTAGGAATGGTGTCTTCAGTTTGGAGAATCCATTCAAAGCATTGCTTTTTATACATTTGTTGTTTCTAGTTTTGTCATCTGATGCCTAATAAAACAAAGTGTTGGATGCATTTATGTGCATTTGTATGGATCTGTGAGTTTATGGTAAGAGAAGCTTTTGCTCTTCTGACAATGAGAGAAAAGAGGCCGTACTGCCCTGCTGAATTTCAAGGCTGATTAACATTCAGCGTTATGTTTTCTAGCAGCTAAGGAAAAAGTATTGTTTCATTGGCAAATCCAGGAACACCAAAGTCCAGGGGATACCTTTATGAACAAGGCACAAACATCTTAAAAGACCCATTGCTGGTGCACATTTTCCCCATTAACTAAATAATCACCATTTTTCAAAACATAGGAGCCTATGTTTTCAGTTCACTTAAGTACCCCAAGGAAATGAACAAATACCCATGTATAAAAAGTATGTTTTGGAAAATGGTCAACCATAAGGCAAAAATTATTTATAATGGGTTAAAACATACATCACCACCAGCATGGTTCTTTAAGCAGCTCTGTCTATGTCTTAAGCATCTCCCAAAGCCACTGTGCTCCTAAACTGGGGCTGTGATCTAAAATTCAAGAACCAAAGTGTCCCAGAAACGACACATGCAAAAAAACATTTTTTGCAAAGGCGTTATTTGTTTATCTGTCCTCGAAAAACTACTTTTTTGTGATGTGGCAGATGGGGTTTCCTACAGTGTGTATCAGGGGCCTGCAATGGGGTTTCCCAGTCCATCAGCAAGGGCCCAGGCCATTATTTGGCATCTTATTTGATTTATTTAGCCTCTTCAGTGAGGAGATGGGCAGCAGGGTACAGAGGATGGACGGGGTAAAGATGAGAGGCAGCGATAAGAGGAGGAGGAGGAGGAGGAGGAGGAGGAAGAGGGAATGCATAAAAGGGGATGAAAAGGAGATGAGAGGAAAGGAAGGTGTGGGTGAGAGACAGAGGGAGGAAGAGGACGTATGAAAGACAGGAAGCTCCGGTCAGATCGCCAGCAGAGCACCTGTCACTGAAGAGGCTCCTGCTTTCTATCACTGTCTCCTCCCCTCTTTTCTCCATCCATCTCTTTTGTCTGGAAACAGGAGGGACACCAAAAGGGGAAGGAGCGGGTGCTTAAAATTCCTCCTTCCTTCCTGTGTCCATCTCCTCTCCTAAAGACCTGTTGTCTCCATAGCAACAGACCCTGTCTTCATACTGAGCTTATTCAGTTGGTAGTCATGAATATGTGTGTGTGTGTGTGTGCGCGTGTGTTTGCGAGGCAGAGAGCGTTCACTGCCGTTCATGCCTCTCTGTGTCAGCGTGTGTATCCGTGTGCCTCTGTGCGTGTTGTTGTTTTATTTTTGTTTTCTCAAGAAAGAGGGTGTAACTTCAGCAAATGTCAGTCCAACACTCCGTCAGAACTTGTGTACTGAGACAGGTTTTGAAAGCCAGTTCATTTTTGGTCAATCTGAAGAAATCTTGTGTTAAAACTGAAGGAGCGTTGGCTGGTTTCTGAACTGTAAAAAGATTGGTTTTTCAGTCTTTGAGTTCTGAATCAGGCACCATGACGCTTTTTACCTCCCCCACCCTGGAAGCATGTACATCTTGAAGCAGTCAGTAAGACTGACCGCTCATCCAGACAATGGCAGCCAAGTCTGTGCTCAGATAGTTAGTTTTTTGTGGGGGGGAAGGTTGTGATTGGCTGTCCATCAGCAGCCGGGGGAGGTCGTGAGCGGGCTGTGGTGCAGGTATGCGCTGTTCACCACAGACACTGGAAAGTTGAAAATGAATGGGGAGGTTGGTGTCGTTGACGTTGAGGTCGTGATCGTTGAGGACTTGGGTCCCAGCAGAGGGCTGGCTGTGGCGGCAGCTTCTGCAGCGCACGATGTGGCAAGGAGCTGTGACTCGAACTGCAGCAGCTGACCCATGAAGCTGAAGTTGGGGGAGATGATGCTGCGACGGCGGCGCACAAACTCGAATGCTTCGTCCAGACGCACACGCTTCCTCTTCATCAGGTATGCGAGGCAGATGGTTGCAGAGCGAGAGATGCCTGCTTGACAGTGGACCAGAACTCGTCCACCGGAGTCTCTTACTGAATCTGTGGGAGGACAAAAGACAAATATACCACTGTAAGACAAGGTCATGGATTTGCAAGTGATACATTCTAACCTTCCCATAGTGAAACATTTCAAAATCAACAGACAGAACTGGCACCAAATTCTGGGCGGACACACTGGTCACAGATAATGACCTCTAGTGACCTCTGGCAACCTTTAAACTTTATCCACAAGGCTGACATTTATCGTTTAGTACTTCAAATACTGGTGTGTATATTGTTGTGAAACTTGGTGCAGACATTTGGACCTCTCTCAGGATGATTTTAACCTCAGAGGATCTAATAATTCAAAATGCAGCAACATTATATTTATGTTTACAACCAAATGCCTCCAAATTGAATTGATCCAGTAATGTCAATAAGCTTATAATTGCAGGCTTAATTATTACCTATGATGGTGGAAATTGTACATATACTCCTGGTTAAAATCAGCATGTTAGCATTGTCAGTGTGACCTTAGCATGTAGCTAAAGCTATGTGTCTGTGTCTCTATGCAGACACTTAGCCTCGCTCGTGGCAGTTTGCCACTAGTGTTACTTCCTTTACAGGAACAGAAAGAGGACTGAGCTGAATGTTTTCCTTCTCATTTCATCACTAATCAAAGAGCTCCAAGCATCTGTGTAATAGATCATTCAAGGACAAAACGGTAAATCCAGTCAAGGAACCTTTGCTTTAAGCGGTGGGAAAAAGCACTCTTGCATTCAGTTATTTTTTTGACGTGATAAAGGCTTTGAATTCTGTTAACACAATAGCCTAATCACATTGAGACACTTTAAAATGTAAATTTCAATTCACATGAAATGAAAGGGAAGGGGAAGCTGCTGGCTGATTTCCAGCATTTCCTTGTGATTGCAAAAGCTGAATACAGTGAAATGAATGCTGGATTAAAGCCCATGTTCAGCTCTTTCTCCATCTGCTCGGAGTGTACGGACATTTCTTCTCCATGGACAATAAGGGCCAAAACCAACTGTTACCCGAGCTGTATTCTTATTCCCCCAGCCTCCAAGTATTTTAAACACAACAGATGTTTGGTGATGCTTTGCTTTCCTCCCCTCACTTTCACCCTCCTCTCTCGGTGTAATCAAACCAGTAACTAACCTCAAAGTGAGAAAGCAGCAAATCACATTTAAGTGCAATACGCAAGTGCAAAACTTTGAGTCATCAGCCTCTTTCACACTTCCTCCCATGTCCTATTTATGTCTCTGCCTCCTTCCCTGTGTTTAGCCACATGCCATTACTTCCGCCACTGTGAATAACCAGATTTAGGTAATAACTTGACTGAGGCATTTGTGTAACTCAATTTCCTCAAGATCCTCAGTTGGTTTGATTAGTTGGACGGTCATGTTGATATCTTGAAACATGAGTGGGGGGGCAGCAGGAAATTGAGAGCACATAGTATAAAGAAGATAACACAGTGACTTCATTCAGTGTTTTTTTTCATGTTGATCAATTTAATCTACTTAAAACCATCCTTTGCTTCTGACAGGAAATAAAATAAATGTCTGAATCAAGTCCAATTGATTCTGAATTAGTCGCTTGTTTTTCTCCAAACACACAAACCCCTTATTGCCAACAACCAGCACCTCCATTTTCCACTCTTCGTATTTTGCTCTGCTTTCCAAATGGCTTCATGTTTTTCTCTCCTAAACTCTGTTTTTCACACACTAACAGACAGATTTCAGGTAACTCCAACACAGCGTCTGTTCACCCGGTAACAGTGGATGAGTCAGACTCTGGTCCCACAGCAGCTAACTATGACGCATACCAGCACCTACACACACACACACACTAGAGCACACGCTCACGAACATACACTGACAGCACAGAAAACACACACACACACAACGTCTGTCTATGCACAGCATGCATATGCAAAGCAAAAATCACGCAATCTTGCTCGGCTTACGATCACAAACGAGAAACGGCACTACAGAGGAAAGATTGATCGGAATAGTTCCACAATTCAATTGCCATCTTTTGTCTTTTCCTTGTTCTGCGATGGATTCATTTGGCTAGATTCTGGTTCACATTTTCTTTCTTTGTACCTCCAAGGAGAGTCTACAGGAATGTACGTGATAAAACGCTCCTTGGAAATAATTATTTGCAACATATTCCATTGAATGAATACCTGATTTGTCATATTCTGCCTGCTCTATATGCATAGTGTGTCTGGTATATGAAAATGTTCTATTACAGCTCTGTGAAAGCTCTTTCTGGGGAAAATTCCCAGACTGCAGAGAGGAAGAGATGCATGCACTTTACAGACTAGGTCAGCTTCAAAGAATAAGCTGTGATAGGCCACCATTGCTGAACCTTACACTCGATTAACCATACCAGCAATGAGCAGACAAACTAAATATGTATCCATCAATCAACATAACACCATCTTTTTAATTACTGGTTAATCATTTATTAAAAATATCAAGTTAAAAATTCAAAAATGGCATGGATCTCCGGTCCTAAAATATGAAGCCCATGTGGAAATGCTAAAAACTGCAGTACATCGAGAGTCCACTTGAGGCTGGCTGCAGAAACACCGGAGACCACATACACACCCGTTCAAAAAAAGATGATCTTTGCAGCAATAATAAGGCCCGCCTTATTACCTCACGCTAGTTTGGTTGAGTTCAGCATTACCAAAATTGCACCAGCTGATGATTGGCTTGAAAACAGCGCTCAGAAACAGATGGGTGACATCACGGATACTACGTCCATTTTTTATACAGTCTATGAATTGCCGTAGCTTCCAAAACGTCACTACCTGCTGCTTTTGCTTGACTGACACAGTATAACATTAGAGCACATACACTATCTTTGTTTTTTAAAATTAAAATGTGATATCATCATAATAGGCACCCACTTGAAAAAATCTGTTTTTTTGCACAAAACATGATTTAAAGGGACAATCAGAAGATTTCTGGCACTTCAATCTTGTTACTGCGATTTAAAAAGGTCCATCCCACCAGTAGATATATATAAATAAGCACGCTCAATAAAGACCAACTCTTTTTATATGGGCTAAAATATACCATACCAAATACAAAACATGCTGCAGCCCCAAGGATGTCTAGTTTATTTGTGGCTATCTACCATGGGAATGCATTTGTCCTGCCAAGAAACCACACACACTCACACTTCTGTCACACACGTACTCACTGACCTATGAACTCAATAGCCTCCAGGAACCAGCAGCTGATGTCTTCTTTATGGTTGTCCTCCACAGGAATACACTTGTACTGGTATGCCCCTTCAAAGTGGTTCGGACAGTTGGCGGACACGTTCAGCAACGCAGAGATCCCGATGCTGTCCAAAACCTCTTTCTTTGAGGCGTGGAGGGCACTGCCAAGGTAGAGGAACGGGAGGATCTCCACTGGGCCCCCCTGAACCAAAGACAGATGGGAGGAAGATGATTAATTTATTGCATGGTTATGAATCAGCAGTGAAGAGGCAGATTTTCTGTTCTGAGGCACTTTGTCAATAATTCATTCATTCATTCGGTCAGTTCACTGAGTCGTTGAAAACAGAATCACCTCCTGAACCAGGCGGACTTCGCGAGCCATCTTGGACATAGTTCAGTTAAATGAAAAACAGCTTATAATAAAAACAAAGAATGCTCTGTGTCAGTATGCAGCAGAGGCCACGTACCAGATGACTTCAGTATAAGCTTGACCACACTTAAATATCCTGCTAATCACATTCTTAATGCTTAGCATTGGACCCGGGGAGCTTATTATCTGTGTGATTAATACATGGTCACCCCATATGGTCTATTTAGTTTATTAGTTCCAGACTAATGCCAAGTTAGTCCACCATATGGAAACATATCTTCCTCTTGAAGCTGGTGTCTCTGATGAACTGAAGTATTTCAGCAGTGATGTTATAGATTCATCAGTGATCTACCGTTCGTTCATGCTGCATAGAGGACACTTTGTACTTTTTCTACCATCACACGGATTATCTTATTAGTGGAAAAACTGTTCTTTGGATAAAAATAAGCACAGAAAAAGTCGACTAAACTCTAAGAGGAGAATGTTCAGTTAGCTTCTGTGAATACATGTTATTTACAGAGGCTACTGTGTTCGCATAAGTGCAATTTGAAAACACATAATGTACAATAAATCAAATTACTGTCAGTTACGAGCTCGCGACAAACAGCCTTATTGCATTACATAGGAAAAGCAAGTATCTCCTGGAACATAAAAATACTAATACTTGTTTTTTTCTCCTTCTTGGCCTCTTAGACCGTCACAAAAGATTTTTTTTCTCATAGAAAATGTATACTTTTATGAGTATCATAATAATAAATATATTACTGAGGACATTTTTCTCTCTTTTTCGATATGTATCCTTAGACCTACTGTTGTGAAATAATAGAAGTATTTTCCCCTTCTCTCCTCTACTGGATCTGAGGGGTCAGCTGGTTGGCGGTCTATACCGGTAGTGAGATTTATTGACAATGGTTTAGCCTGTTTGTGTCATCACCCCTGACGGCCTCAGCACTGACACAGTGTCAGGAAATGATCAATACAGCTAAAAGATGTAATGTGAGGAGGGGGATGGAGAAGAAAATAGTATGTGAGACAACCACCTAGATAATCTCTGCCTGTCAGTTTCTGTGCTGTAACAGGAAACTACCCTCTTATTCCCAGAAAAATAACCTCCACCTGATAATCCGTGCCAGACAATCAAGCTTTCTTTCTTTGAAACATACAGAGGCTGGATTGTCCGTGTCCCTCTCTCCTCGTGTGTTCCACAGTAATTAGACCCACAGCACATGTGACTGTGAACATTGCATAAAATCTGCAGTCTAAAATGGCAGATCACTGTCCAGCAACACAAGGTAACTGGGGTCATAGGAAGTGACGCATGAATGAATCAGTGGTGAACCATGATCATAAAAGCACAAATATAAACACATCTCTATCTCTTTGCTTTAGGACTGAAGAAATCTCTAACCACTCTTTCACTGGTGTGAGCACCAACACTGTCTGGGGGAATGGTGTAACGGGTGTGGAAAAAGTGAATGACAGTTGGGTTGTGGGGCAAATAACTGTCAGTGTTTGCACATGGCAGCTCTCTGTGTCAATATGTAGAAACTGAAGTTGGCTTGAACAGGATCCAAGATAAAACAGTTGATACACTTGTTTGTTGACCTCAGTGTCTGGTGTGGAAGAAAAAAATGCTAACAGTTTTAATGATTTATTCTTCCATTATTACAAACACCTGTTTTTTGTTGGAAATGATATTATCTAGGATCAAAGCACTCATGCAGCTTGAACAACGAGTGGCACACACCGAGAAGCAGCTTCCACATGACCTACATCATGCTGACACTGCTGACTGTTAACAAGGTTTAGTAAAAAGTCAGTGCTGTGTTTTACCTGATCGTGATTGGGTGTCCCACAGGACGAGCAGGCAGAGTCAATGCTGGACTGGCTGGTGAGGGACGGCAAGCATTTGGTCTTTAAACAATACTCTGGGTACTCTGCGAAAAACCTGTCGTATCCACCTGCAAAAGAGACATTGTGATTAAATATGATGCATCAAATATGATTCTTTGCTTTAGGTCTTCAGAGTGTACAGTCATACAGCATAATGCTGGTACTGCTGCAGACTATTATCACATTAGACACAATGTTCTGGTAAATCATGAGATACTCTCTTTATTCTTACTCTCTCAGGAGCATTACAGCATCATAGATATAACATTTTTTATGTGTATGCGTGTGTACGTGTGTGTATGTATGGGAAGGGGGGTGGTATTTAAAGACAGGCATTGTGACCCACATGTACACCTAGAACAATCTGCACTAGGATTTACTCCACTGCACTGAGTAACACAAGGTCTCTTAAACCAACCCCTGACCTACTCTGTCCTGTATCTACAGCTGTGGATTTGATAACAATTTCATCATCCCTTTGCTTTTTTTATACATCTGCAGGCTGACCACTGCTCTCTGAACCTCTGGGATCAAATCAGATTAACGGGGAAAATGTCATCTTTACAAGCTACACACATACACTCCTGAGCTTCAAGGCGTCTGCGTCATTAGGATGCACAACAAAAAAAAAATAATGCGCCACAGCTTGCAGCTTTGGTTTTCAGATTTCCTGCAGTCTAAATATAGCCTGGTGGGTAAATCAAGTGTTGATTTTACAGGTTTCTGCTTCCTATCATCAATTTACCCAAAGCAAAGTGAAATGATCATGTGTGTGTCCCTGTAAGTCCCTCCAGTTTGATGTGGCTTCTACGCATCAGCATTACCTCATTCACTCAGCTATAGCCATTGGTCTGTGTGTGAATGTGTAGTTGTAATTGACTGACTGATTGTGTGTGTATTGTAAAAAGAGAACATACACTACTGCAAAAAATAGCACAGGCACAGTTATATGGTTATTTCAATGTCTGTTTTTAAAAAAAAGAACAAGGCCAGGAACTATTGAGTATCGATGCACAGGGCAATAAAACAGTGTGTTATTTTGGTTAAAGAATTAAATGGCAATTGCTAGAGATAAGATGGAGACATTACCAATTTTTACCAGGAGATTTATTTTGAAGTATTATGATATTTTTTTAATGATAAGTTGAATTGGCTGTATTTTCTGTTTAAAACTTCAATAAGATTCATTAAACATTGTAAAAAAAAAATGTTAAAAGACCATTTGTGTTGTAGATGCAACCATCTCTTTAAAAGGCTAAAATAATAATAGATATAATAAACATTATATATTTTTTTGTGTTACTATTATGGGAGTCTAGTACTTTCTAATACAAATTTGACTCTTCATTTAAATAAACCTTGAATATTAAATCAAAAGTTCTAATGCTTTAATTGTCATATTGAGGTTGAATTCCACTGACTGCAGTGAGTGTATTCTATCTCCTGCAGATGCCCCAATAAGGTTGCGTGTGATCACGGACACCGTATTTACCTTTAAGCAGGTATACTTGTGTGCCAGCTGAGTCCCTGCACAACGCATTGAGGACCACAGTCAGAATGCTGTCATCCTTCACTGTCTCAGCGTCCGGCGTCCTCTCATCGTACAGCACCACTGCGGAATACATCCCGGAGCGGAGGCGGCCCCGGACCTCCTCATCCCCTGCAAGGATCTGCTCCAGGCTCAGCACGGAGCCCTTGGCTCTGCGGCGGACGATGGTGTTACAGCGGGCGTTAACTGCGCCGCGGATGTGCCCTGCGCTGAAGGCGAGGAAGGAGCGGCAGTCCAGCAGCAGGCACTTTGCGCTGTCGTCCTTTAGGAGCCGCTTCACCACCGGACAGTCCATTTCACTCAGGTCCTCCATCGCACGTCGTTTCAGGCTGCGTATGTAGGCTTCACTGTTGTTGATCTCCTCTCTGTGTCCCCTCCTTTCTCTTCGCGCACAGCCCTCAAACCCTGAACGTGCACGGCGCGCGAGTCCTGCGTTGGATTCCGTTTTGCGCGTGTCCTTTATCCGCACATTGTAAGCGCACTTCACGCTCAGTCCGGTCACCTCGTACTTTCTCGCTCTCCAAAGCAAAGTGTTCCTCCTCTAGGTTGTTTCTCTTTTTTCCTTTTTTTTTTATGAATGGCTGCATCGCGTCATGGCGGAGGTGACGTCAACTGATAGGGGCCTATCACACAGAGGCTAGTTTCCCGTCCCCTTTCCCTCCTCTCCCGTTCATTCATAAAAGAAAAAAACAGACATCAATGAAACGAGAGGCGATGGGGAATGAGATTAGACTCCATGAGCCCTACAGGAGAGTTCGGCTCTCACCACACCTTGAACGCCTCATACACACATTTAAGTGACTTTTTAAAAGAACAGCATTAAAACAGATCAATAAAACACAGCACAGTAGAATGAATTCAGATGTGTCCTATTAGCTTCTGACTTCATTTCTAGAGAAGCAATTTTATTTAAAAAGTATAGATATTCCTGTTAGGGATGCACCATCCTACTTTTTAGGTCCCTATACCGATATCGATACCTGGGCTTTGGTAACTGCCGATACCGATACTAGCTGATCCGATCCCGGTATTGATTTAACAATCTCTATTCCTTAATGTGAGGATAGAATCATGTTTTGGCAACTTCAGGCTTTTCTGACTTAGTACCAAAATAAAATAAACATTTTTAAACTGACAGTATCATTATTCAAGGGATTATGAATATGTACCAGCAGTTTGGTGAGTTAATCTTCATAACCAACAGATATTACAAGAGGAACCTGTGGCAGGGAGGAGGGCTATTAAAATAATTGAATACATTATTACTCTACCGGGCAAAAATGCACAGATGAATAGATCTGCCATATTGATCGGCACTAAATATCAGCCCCTTGTCACCGATATCCAATCTAGCTTTTTGAGTCCGATATCCGATACCAGGATCAGATCGGTGCATCCCTACCATAGACTGTAAAAAATATGGACGTAGTATCCGTGACGTCACCCATTTGTTTCTGAAGAGCTGTTTTGAGACCAATCGGCTGCGGCAGCCATATTGCTTCTGTCGAGCCAGTGTGACGTAAAGAGGCGGGCTTTGAGCCTTCTAGCCAACAGCTGCAGTGTTCCTGCAGGCAGCTGTGCCTCTCATTGGAAGACTGGTCATCTCAATATCTTCGAAATTGCCGAATTAGAAAAAAATTCACCCCCCTCACAGTGAGAGGACATCGAGAAATTAGCTATTCAGACTACACTCATCTTTTGTACCAGGCTGTAAACATGTTTATTAATGCTGCAAAGATCGTCTTTTCCCCATTCATGTGTATGTGACTTCCTGTACTTCCGGAGCCAGCCTCAAGCGGATCCTCGATAAACTGCAGCTTTTAACACTTCCACATTGACTCATATTTTTAGACCGGAGGTTGCCGCTTGATCCCTACCTGTTATTATTAAAATCATTATTATTTTTGTATGGTGAACCTGTATGATTCACTTTTTCAAATTAGTGTGATTCAAATGACTCGACTAAACACAACTTAGAGAACAGGCTATGTAGCATAAAGCTAGGCTATTTAGCCATTTTAGCTATTTTCGTTCAACATAAAAAGCCAAAACGATGTTGTTTATTACACCACTTGTATTGAACCTTCCAGCATTTCTAGTAATAATACCCACCTATGCTAATCCGATTCTACCTGACAAGCCACACAAGGCAACTGTTTTCTAAAAATTTTAGCTAGGCTATAACTGCTGAATACAATTTTATAAATGATGTATCATTATTTTTATTTTTTATCAGAAACATCAGCTTATGCCATAGACTGTAAGAAAAATGGACGTGGAATCTGTGACGTCACCCATCTGTTTCTGAGCGCTATTTTGAAGTCAATGGTTGGTGTGTGCCATATTGGAAATGTTGAACTCAACCTAACTCAATTTGAGCTAGTGTGAGGTAAAGAGGCAGGCCTTTAGCCTTTTCATGAGCAGCTACAGGGTGCCCAATCAAGTCAGCCATGTCCTTATTTGGGCAAAACTCGTGAGTTTGATATTGAAAATACCAAGTCATAAAAAAGAATCCCCCCATACAGTGTGTGTCGATAGGGAAATTAGCTATTCAGACTGTAACCGTTTTTTTAACCAGGCTGTAAACATGTTTATTATTGCTGCAAAGATCCTCTTTTTTGAATGGGTGTGTGTGTGGTTTACAGTGTTTCTGCAGCTAGCCTCAAGTGGAAACTCTATGAAACTACAGTTTTTAGCACTGGGCATGGGCTTAATATTTTAAGACCGGAGGTTGCTGCTTGGCTAATGCACCTTTAAGCTAAAATTAATTTTATTCAATGAATTTAGTTGAATTTTTAAATTCAATGCCAAAATTGAAACTATTCCATGTCTACATTTTGAATGTGTATATTTGATATTCTTTTTCTAATATGGGTATTGTCATAAAAAATATGAAATACTTTAAACATAACGTTTTATGATTTCTGTTCTCTTTTCAACCATTACTTCACCAACAGATAAATTCAGCTTGGCTGTAATGTGCCGGACTGCAGGTGGGTGTGCTTGCGCATGTGCAACGAGTTTGTTTGTGTATGTGCGTGTGTGTACGTGTGCATGCGTCTGAGTGTGCATCTGTGTGTGGGTGTGTAATCCTACAAGCGGAAATGTAATTTGCATCTTCTATCACACAGCCTCAGTGAGCGTGCTCAGGTATTTGCATGTTGATCTCATTTCCATGGTTACGAGAGGAAAGAGCAGCACAGCAGTAGATGAGAGGAAGGGAATGCAGACACCCGAACTGAGGCAGACTGGCTGTAAGATAAGCAGACACTCTAGCTGAAAAATAAACAGACTACATTAAGAAAATATCATTTTAATGCTGTAGTATCACTCTCAGATTCATTATGAATGGGTCAATGTTGGAAACTGCATGATGTGTTTGTGTGTGTGAGCTAAGTTTAGACATGGGCATGTGGATTTGTGGTTGCAGGCTTTTCTTCAAAGGCCTGATATATTTGTATGAATGCTGTAAGATGTAATACAGCTATGATCTGTCAAGAATGTAAACTGGTCCCTGTAAACAGACGACATGTCATGAAATTATGAAATGACAACATGAAAAACAATAATTTTGTCATGCTTTCAGTCAAACATGGTAAAACAAAATTGACCATGTGATTCCAAACAGAAACCCAAAACAATTCTTATCACTTATTGACAATAGAAACATGTTATTTTTCCAACACTATAAGATGCAAGACATGTTTTTATTTCATATTTCTGGACATCCTGACATACAGTAGTTTGTAGTAAGGGTCAAACTTCTAAAATTGACTGATGCAACATTTAGACCAATCACAATACACAAACAATTTCAGTGATCCCCAACTCCCTTCTCAAGACAGATTCACCATTTTCCCCAAGTCAGTAAAAATCATGATGGGGGTTTTTGACAGTTACAGCTGGCAGCGATATCTAACTGGCTCATCAAAGCTCTAGTGACTGCAAGAGCCATAAAATGATTCACTCTGTTCTCTTCAAAAATGATGAAATGACCACTCCTGCCCTGTATATGCATACGCAATTGTTGTTTGACCAGCCAATGAGGTTCTTTCCTTTCAGATTTCATGTGTTACATGTATCTAGATATGACATGGTGAATGGACTGTATGCATTCACACCATATTCACACACTGATGGGAGGGCTTCTATGTAAAGTGTCCATCATTAAACTAATCGTTTTCATATACAGCTGGCACAGTCACAGTTTTGGGGTCAAGTGTCTTGTCCAAGGGCTCGTCCACACGTGGACAGTAGGATTGAACAACCAACCTTCTTATCTAGAAGCGACCGACACAACCACTGTGTGTATTGTGTTTTCTGTATGTAATCATAAGTGCAAATAGTCGACAGCAGCACTGCAGCAAAAATAGAAAGACCTTGAACCTGAAAACAGAGAGGTGAGAGAAAGTGGGATGGAAGATGAAAGACATTGACAGACAAAATGAAGATGGTGAAATGACGAGGTGAAGGATTGAGAAAGAGTAGGGAAGGTGAGAGATGGATGATTGGGAAAGAAAAAAAGTGGTGATTACTTGTGCTGATTGCAGCCTCTAGTGCCCCATATAAACACACATACACACACATACACACCAGGCAGCATTACTACCAACCCTAAACAATGCCTCACACAGACGGGATGGTGCTGCTGCCGTAGCAACAAGGGAGAGGTGTGGGAGGGCGGAGAAAGCAGGCATGAGACTGTGAGGGGATTGGCTGGTTACTGACTCTGCACTGATGTCATCTCTCCCTCCTTTTTTGCTGCCCCCTGTCCATCCATTCATCCCCTCACATCCCTCGCCCGCATGCCGTCATCCTTCAATACAGTGGAGGAGAGAGAGAAAGAGAGTTAGAGAGAGAGTAGATATTTTTATGTGAGCTTTGCACACATCACTGTTGGTAAATATCTCTTGTACTCATCCTCCTTCTCAGCCTACTCCATTTTCTTCCCTCTAATCCCTCACTCTGTCTCTTCTGTTGACCTCTCACACCCTCATCATTATCCTTTTTCTGCAGAATTGTGTCATTTTTTTTAAATTCACAGACAAATTGCATACTCAACTCATGAAATGTAATGCTTCCTTTTCATCTGTTTCCCTAAGAAGGATGTAACATACTCCCCTTAATGCAGTGCAATAATATAAAGGAAATGTCTTTGGAATAATTAGAAACACACAACAGCACTGAAGCATCATTTAATACGCAGCTAGCCGTTGTTAAAGAAAATTAGCTGCAAGGTCACAGCACAAGACAAGAACACACACAGACAGACAAACAGGAAGTTGCTGACAGCAAGGAGCATCTCATGATTGTGGTTCAGTGGAGAGGCCTGGAGCGGGCATCTTTCACAGAGTTGGTGGTTCCGTCCCGGGCTCTTCCTGTCCACATTTCCTTAAGTGTCCTCAAGCAGTGCACGCTCACTGCTTCCAATGGCTTGGCTTGAACTGACCGCCGGGTCATGTGCAGACAAAAGATGTAAAAGTGGAAAACATAGTCTATGTAGCATCTGTAGGCATTTAGTTTTAATGTTAACAAAGCCAACAATTTTTCGTGCTAGACATTTTAAGAAATATGCCTTACTGTTATCATGCTGAAAAGTAGATGGAAGATGGATTTATCTTTTTCTATGTGTTAAAGGTGACATATCATGCAAAATTGACTTTTTAATGGTTCTCTACCTGAAATATGTTTCCCTGGCATGTCTACAAACCCCCCGAGAATGAAAAGAATCCATTCTGCCCCTGTTCTGATTTCTACACCTTTCTGTAAATGTGTGTGAAACCAGCCGTTTCAGACTTCAGTGTTTTTGTTACGTAACAACAATATCCGGTCTGTCACGGAGTCAGAGCTCGGAGCTTGTTCAGCCCATAGACTGTATAAACTAATACTGAATCCCTCCTCTGTTTTTCATTACCTGCACAAATGTGTGCTAACAAGGAGCTTAGGAGGGAGGCATGCTAGTTGTAGGCTGTCTTAATAAACACAAAGGTCGGTTTTACTCCCCACGTCTGCAGATATGAAGATCTAGTGGATGATTTTTATTTGTCATGGATAAGTGCTAGCGCTAATTAGCATAGCCACATAGCTATATGTTCATAGCTGTAGCTGTAGCTGTAGCTGTAGCTGTAGCTGTAGCTGTAGCTGTAGCTGTAGCTGTAGCTGTAGCTGTAGCTGTAGCTGTAGCTGTAGCTGTAGCTGTGTACCAAGACACACGTCGACATACTGACAAATAAAACAACAAGAAACACTAAATCTGTGACCAATCCTTCAGAAAGGTCCTGCTGCCTTTCTGGCAGAGGTCGGTTTTACTCCCCACGTCTGCAGATTTGAAGATCTAGTGGATGATTTTTATTTATCATGGATAAGTGCTAGTGCTAGTTAGCATAGCCACATACCTACATGTTCGTAGCTGTGTACCAAGACACACGTCTACATATTGATAAATAAAACAACAAGAAACACTAAATCTGTGACCAATCCTTCAGAAAGGTCCTGCTACAGACGCCTCTCCGTCAGGATCAGATTCAGAGGGTTGAAGTAACATGATCTCTGAGCAGCCGTGTATATTCAGTCAACATGTAAACATTAGATCAACGTGCTGGAGAGCCGAGGCACATCCACTTCATGAGGGGGCGTGGTCAGAGAGAAAACAGAGTGTTCTGAGGAGGAATGAAGAAGAGGGTTTTTCAGGCAGACCAAAATCTGATTTCAAAGTGTTTTTTTGAGCATAAACTTTAAAGACATGTTTTGGGGACCTCTTAGACCAATATATATTGATGAAAAAAGCGTGATATGTCACCTTTAAATCTTGTTAAAGGATCTATGAGGAGTTTTCAGCTGATAATGAAACATTGTAAAATGAATACTGATGCCTCATAGTGACCTACAAAAGCAAACCAGACCATCAGACACAAGGTTGATTAATTCTACACTACAATTATTGATGCATGGAACTGTTTCCACAGGGTTGGTGTCAGATGGCACCCTGGAAATGCAAATAGAGTTTTCTTACATTTTCAAATATTACATCAAATATTTATGAGTAATATCTAACCGTCAAAAGACAACATACAAGAAATACTGCTTTGTCCACTGGTGGCGCCAAAATTGACACAACCTAAACATTCCTCACAGGAGCTTTAAATAATGTAAAGTACAGTTGGCAGCCCATAGTTATTATTGCTGTTTATATTTTCAAATCTTATGCTAAGCTAAGCCAAACCACTCCTGGTATCACTCTTCTCATCTTCATAATTAATGGTTACTAAATGTTGTATCCCTGACATAATGACCTAGTTCAATATCTTATATTGTGATGACATGTAATGTGATGGTGATTGTGTATGAATAAATTATACAATTTGCAATACTTTATTAAAGCTCAGTGACCTGCTGCTGTTTCATTTTGGAAGTACTGCTTACAGTGAGTACAAATAAAGTCCACAAGGCAGGATAATTAAAGCCCCCACATAGAATAACAACACACACACTCACACATAGACTTGTATGGGTGTGTGTTTTATGCATGTGTTTATGTTCTAGATCTGTCCCTCTCTCTAATCCTATAATCCAGTGGTTAAGCCTTGACTGAGTGGCGCAATATTTTCATGAATGAGTTTGTCATTTGTCGTGTGTTTGTGTGAGAGCGTTGGCAGAGGCTGAGAGAGAAGGACAAGGACAGTGTGGGAAAGAGAAAAAGAATGAACGTTTGAGGGGGAAAAAATGAGAAAATGCTCTGAGGACACAGAGGAGAGGGAAAAAGGAAGAAGGAGCATGGCTGAAAAACGGTTAGCTTCTCAACTGAAACAAGGAAATCATAAAGAGAATACTCTACTTCTATACTAGCAAAAAAACAACATTTTTTAGGGCTTTTGTGTGTTGGTCAAGTGCATTGAAAGGATTTACACTCCGCCAATGGGAAATGAATGTCCATGTTCTTTTGTCAAAAACAAAGAGGCCCTTAGAGTTAGAATCACTCACATAGAAAAAGCCAACTACAGTACCATCTTATGGAAAGGCATTTAGTTTGGACTTTGATTGGATTGGGCACTCAATTGGCGTCACTGCACTGCACTGATATCAATAATGTTTTTTCCACTAGATATTTTGATCTCTGTTCCCTGTTGAAACCACTTCAATATTTAGATTTAGAATGTCTGTTAATGATAGTGTGCTAGCTTTGATTTCTGCCGCCATTCAACAGAGGAGGCTAAATGTTATGTTTATCCAGAGCTGTTTGTAAGGACTGGTTAATCAGTAATAAAGCTCTAACTCACCAACTGCCTCTTCCCATTCTAAACAACCAACCTACTGAAACCACACGCAATCCCACAACTGGGGGTCAACGGGGGCCGGGTCATTGCACTGAACCCCGTCCGGTCTGGCGTTGGAAACACATGGAAACTTACTGAGCCCAGACAATCACATGAGGTTACCTTATAACCTCAATACTCCCTCTATATGGTAAGTGTAAATTGACATAGAGTGGATTACTTCGTCCTCAGCTTTCAGAGCAAATACAGTCCTTGAGCTTGAGAATGAACTTCACTTTGAGGGAAATCCTTGTTTACCTGTGATGTTAACCTTGATTTAACTGAATGATTAGTTAATAACATATTTCAATTGATATTCTTACAAGAAAAAGATACTGTGGCTTCAGGGGAGTTAACTTCATCAGGCAAATTCCCTCGCTAGTTTCCTACATTTAGATTAGATTTTATAATACTCTCATCTTCTCCACCATCACCGGAAAAGGGGGAAAAAAACACATCCTCTGTCAAACTACCATAATTTGAATAGGCAAAGCAGTGCAGGATGTAATGGTGAGATCATATTCAAACATATTCATATTCAACTCAAACACCAGTAACCCTGGGGCATGTGTGCAGCCAGACAGTTACACCTACAACGTGCAAACTTTGTTTTCAAAGTGTGCAGCTAACACAAATGTTTCTTTAGTAGCCTAAGTGAGAAAAGGAAAGAAGTCTATCATTACCGCCAAGAGGAAGCCAAGGTTTTTAAAGTACCTTCCTGTCATTAATACTGTCTCACCACATGGGCACAAGTCCAGACTGCTTGTTTTCATATTGGCAGTCTGGGTAATGTCCACTGGCTGGTGCTGAGGGGTTTAGAGTAATGCCAAAGATAAGGGTAACATACAGGAAGCCGTTTTATTTGGGAGACATGATGTGATGAAGTGAATTAGTAAAACTGTATCATTTCTGTTGTTGAAGTTGTTACATGTGAAGGTCACACTACACAAGTACAGCAAGCTTCAGTTACATCTTTCACTACTGTTTGTAGTAAGACTACTTACAAGCTTGGTGACATCGTGGTCACATGATGGGTTCATTTAGAAATTACTGAAACTGGCACATTAACATGCCAGCCAGATCATGCTACCACTAGCTGGTCACATGGCTCTGTCTATGCAAATGTATTATCTTTTTAAACAGGAAATTGCTTCTCTTGGAATTTTTTTTCTCTGGATTGCATATAATTTCATTTGATTTTTTTTTGTGTGAAAAAAAGAGAGAGCTTTCATAGCTCGCCAGTTTGCTAGCCTTCCAGACGATCTTCCCAGATTGTGGCAGAAATAAAAGTTCATATGCTTTTTTGTTGGTGTAGCGTTATTCTCTGCAATAAAATGTACATTTGCAGATGTCTTGAGCTGGAGTACTGATATTTACTTTCAGCAGAGGTAGCCAGCACTGTCTTACTCCCTGTCCACATGTATGTGGATATCTTTAAACATATTTTTTTCTCTCCAATTTGGCCTTCTGTCCACACATAAACTGAGTTTTAGGCCACTGAGGTTTTCAAAAATGCCTTCTAAGGCTGAGATTTTTGATAACTCTGTTTTGTAATTGCAAAAACAAAAGTTCTTGGGAAACGCTTACTCACCTGCACATGGTACTTGTTGTTTACATGAACTGCACATGTGCCAAGATGGTGGGCTACCAGTTTGTTTACGTCTGATCTGTGCTGTTAGGTTTAATTGCATGTTGAGAAAGAAATACTGCAGCGTGAGAGAGAAAAAATGTAATACGCTCAATATTAATTTGCCACCCTGTACACAGTTTAAAGAACACTGTTTACAATTACCGCTCGCTCAAGAAGACACAACACACATGAGCACAATGTACTCTTATAGTGTTTGACAGTCTAAATACAAATTCTCACCACTGCTTATGCAGGTGTTTACAACCATTTCTTGTCATTTAGACAGATAAATATTCAAAAATAAGAATTTGGACAGGAATGTTTTGAAAAAAGAAAGAAAAAAATCTGATTTTACATGTATCCGTATAAGTATGGATGCAGCCTGAGACTAATAAACTCAATGGCACTCAATGTATTGGTCTATGAAGACCTGAACACTCTTTGTTTGAACAGGAAAAACACAATCAATAACCAACTCTAATACCCCAAGAAAAATGAAATTTGATTTCAGTGTGCACTGACCCAAACAGCTGACACAGTGACTGCATAATGCATTGCATGGCACGGGATACAACAGAGCCATGGTGCTGATAGAAACATAATGCAAAAGAAATGGGCGGTTTACATCAAGGTGAAACAATGAAAATAGCCAAAAAATATATGGCATACACTTAAAATGTTGAGTTACATGTAGGACTTTTTATTGTTCTTCAGATTACCCCACCAACTACCCCTTAAGCCTTTTTTAACCTCTAAATGGTCCACTTTCCAGAAGCCTGTGAGAACAATTTCAACTTCTTGCTGGTTTCCAAAGTCAAGGTCTGAGTCCAACCTTCACATCTGGTTGTTAAATGATTTTATGTAATTGAATCAGAAAGCCTGGTGAAGTCTACACCCAGGAAATGACCATTTTGGGATTAGAGGGTGGCACTGTAGAGGAGCCCTCCTTCTTTTATTGCATCAGGCTGTAAACATGTTTAACTGGGCTATAAAGTTGGGGATTTTGAATTGAGGCCTGATGGGGACTGACCAAGCTGCAACCTCCGGTCTAAAAATATGAGTCAATGTGGAAGTGTTAAAAGCTGCAGTTCATCGAGGATCCAATTGAGGCTGGCGCCGGAATTACCAGAAGTCACATACACATGAATGGGGAAAAGACGATCTTTGCAGCATTAATAAACATGTTTACAGCCTGGTACAAAAGATCAGTGTAGTCTGGATAGCTCATTTCTTGATGTCCTCTCACTGTGAGGGGGGTGATTTTTTTTCTAAGGCAGCAATTTTGAAGATATTGAGATTACTAGTCTTCCAATGAGAGGCTCAACTGCCTGCAGGAACACTGCAGCTGTTGGCTAGGAGGCTCAAAGCCCGCCTCTTTACGTCACACTGGCTCGACAGAAGCAATATGGCTGCCGCTGCCGATTGGCTCAAGGCTGGCTCCTAAAGCAAGTCAGTCCCATAGACTGTATAAAATATGGAAGTAGTATCCGTGACGTCACCCATCTATCTGCCTTGCTAATTAAAGCATAGTGTAGGCAATAACAGGTCCTTATTTAAAAAAACATTTTAAAACTCTATTTATGCACTCAGTAGGTCCTGGGTGCAAAAAAAACACTCAAGGGAAAATGTAAGCTTTTTAAAAAAAAATGCATTTATATTTCATGAAGTCCTTTCCCCCCTTTGTTATTTGTAGCTCTTTAAAAGACATATCATAGCCATTTTTGACCATTTAACACCTGTGGTCTAAAAAAAATGTCCGTATATAATATCAATCAAGCAACAGAGGACATTTGGGCCAAGCTCTACAGCCTTCCTCAGAACGGCTGGTTTTTGGTGTGTGTCTCTTTAATGGTGCGTTCCATTTGATCTCTGAGGATGAACATTTTGAGATGCCTGTCAATTGTGTCACTCAGAACACCTCCTGAAGTCAGAATTCCTACTTGGAATCTCTGAGCAACAGTAAACCCAAGCCCGAAAACCAAGATGGCGTCTCCAAGCCACTACAGTAAAAAAAAAAAAGAACTTTTTATAGTGTTGACTTTCAACTTAGTCTTAACCTGCTTAATCAAATCAATCACACTGACAATAATGTGCAGGATCTATCTGTGAACTTGTTTCATGTTGCTTGCCCAAAAAACTAGTGTGTTGTCATCCACTGGAATTGGCTAACAATGCTAACAACAACAGCAGCTAATGGCGAAACAATTTTCAACTTGGATCTGACATGATTCCCAGCTCCAACATCTAATTTCCAAGGCAAATTAAACTCACCATAAATGGAGGTGAGCTCCTTTTCACCCTTCCCTTCTTTTCCATGTGGTGTGCTTCCTGTAAGAAAAACAAGGGTTGATTTCCAAAAAGTTTAACTCTGAAGGTGTGGCTTGAACGGTGAGGGTTGAGGGTTGAGGGTTGAGAAACCAGGTGAGGATCAAGTATCGTTACAATGACTCCCAATGTGACATCAAAAAGAGAGCAGATTCTTAAGAAACTGTCTTATTATGTGTTTTCAAACAGAGATAGACTACAAACAAAGGACTGGGTTGGCTTAATTGGCATTATATGGACCAGTGGCTACTCCCTTTACCCAATTATAGGTGCTAAAATACTGAAATACGTTCAGTCTTCAGTGTGTTTGTGATTCAATGTATTTGCATGGAAACTGTGAGAAGGATTCTTTGCAAGTCACAAGCAAGACTAAAGCACAACTTGTGTGTGTGAGGGTGCTTGACATTTAAAAGAACATGAAGATTAAATACATGAAGCAGGGGAGCATTGAAAATCTTTGCACATATGTACACAAACACAGGAAGCTACATGTATGCATCCTTCCGTTTGTAGTTTGGTGGATCTGGATGTAGAAACTGCATACTGTGCTGTTAACATAAACCCAGACAGCCAAGAGTGCATGCATACTTGCATGGCACTCTTTACGTCATCTTACATAGCAAAGGTGAGTCTGACTTGACAAACTTGCTGACGTCATCAATCTCTTGTGTTTTTGTTTGAGAAAATGTGACAGAGCCAGAAATTGTGGTTACTAAGGCAACAGGCAGGGCAAATATGAATGGGGAGGAAAGGTAGTGACACACAAACTTGTGTCGACACACACAAGCCCAAGCACACATGCGTACAGTTCTCTCAAAGCACGAATGAATATAGAAAGATAAGCCATGCCGAACTCATGCTGACCTGTGTCTCATATGATGTGTTATTTTCCTGAAAACACCATGAAAGGCAGCTGACTAGTGATGGAGGATAAAAGAAGAGGAGGGGGAGAAGAGGAAGACAGGAGATGAATGGGGGAGGAACAGGAGGAAGTGGAGTGTCTTTGTTAATGTGACACTGTCACATTTAAGTGATTGAATTTCCTCTGTGAGTGTGTGTGTGTGTGTGTGTGTGTGTGTGTGTGTGTGTGTGTGTGTGTGTGTGTGTGTGTGTGTGTGGATGAGTGTACAGCCATGAGTCAATTGCCCAATTGCTTGACAGACAACATGACTTGAGTTACACAACACAGAACTGAAACAGTTCCCTTCTCGCCCCCCTCTGTGCCTGCTGGAGGCTCAAAATGAAACCCTGGGCTCGAGGTGTTATCACAGTCTGCCACAGTACAACGCAGCAGAATAAAATTATGTGCTGAGTGATGTAACATCTAACTCTCGTCCTTCTTGCTTCCTGTTCTCATTGCTGCACTCTGGAGTAAGAATATGAAGTGGAGGAAACAGCATGAAGTGTGTGCTGTAGATTGTTTCCAAACTTCTACCTTAACCTTGTGGAGCCAAATGGAGGAGCCAGAACCTAACTACTTTAAATGTTTCATTTACCTACATTTGCTTGGGGAGTCCAATGTCTTGTCTCTCTGTGTCTATAACCATTTTACCTCTGTCTGTAGAATATAGCAGAAAAAACAAAAAAAGCTTGAAACTCAAAAAAACTCTTTATTGATCTTAGTCTGGTGCCTTTGAAAACCCTAATGTCAGCTTCTGTCTGAACTACTTCATTTTAGCTACTGTCTCTTTGAGGCCTTGTTTACATGAGAATAGTTCCATTAAAAACAGAAAAGTCTTTACTGTGTGTTTTTAAAAAATCCACGCTCATCTGACAACTCAAAAAGAGTATGCCAGGTAACTTGTAATGTTTTATATTTTAAGTTTAATATGCCTCTTTCCTTTTTAAAGGTGACATATCACGCTTTTTTCATCAATATATATTGGTCTAAGTGGTCCCCAAAACATGTCTTTAAAGTTTATGCTCAAAAAAACACTTTGAAATCAGATTTTGGTCTGCCTGAAAAACCCTCTTCTTCAGTCCTCCTCAGAACACTCTGTTTTCTCTCTGACCACGCCCCCTCAGGAAGTGGGTGTGGCCTCGGCTCTCCAGCACGTTGATCTAATGTTTACATGTTGGCTGAATATACACGACTGCTCAGAGATCACGTTACTTCAACCCTCTGAATCTGATCCAGAATCTGATCCTGACAGAGAGGCGCCTGCAGCAGGACCTTTCTGAAGGATTGGTCACAGATTTAGTGTTTCTTGTTGTTTTATTTGTCAGTATGTCGACGTGTGTCTTGGTACACAGCTACGAACATGTAGCTATGTGGCTATGCTAACTAGCGCTAGCACTTTTCCATGAAAAATAAAAATCATCCACTAGATCTTCAAATCTGCAGACGTGGGGAGTAAAACTGACCTTTGTGTTTATTAAGACAGCCTACAACTAGCATGCCTCCCTCCTAAGCTCCTTGTTAGCACACATGTGTGCAGGGAATGAAAACAGAGGAGGGGTTGAGTTGTAGTTTATACAGTCTATGGGCTGAACAAGCTCCGAGCTCTGACTCCGTGACAGACCGGATATTGTTGTTACGTAACAAAAACACTGAAGTCTGAAACGGCTCGTTTCACACACATTTACAGAAAGGTGTAGAAATCAGAACAGGGGCAGAATGGATTTTTTTCATTCTCGGGGGGGTTTGTAGACATGCCAGGGAAACATATTTCAGGTAGAGAACCATTAAAAAGTTGATTTTGCATGATATGTCACCTTTAAAATCTGCATCGCTAGCTGTTCCAATCAAGTTCAAACCAAATCCTTACATTTAAAAGTGTAATAATCCAAAGGTTGCATTTCCGCCATCCCGTTGGAATTGACGTGCAATGAATCTTGGGATATGTTAGCCCGCTAAGGATTCACCAAATGAGTCTTTTGTGGCCTTGAAAAAGTAGGACAGATTTGTTTGCCGCATTTGGAATTGCCTTCGAAATGGGACAGCCTTCAATGAGCCATTGTGACAAGCGGTGTGCCAAAATATTGATTTGATATATTGAAGTCCTCTTTTTCCTGAAAAGTTTCTTGTAATTAGTTATTAGAGTTTAAAAAACGGGGTTTTACTTCCTGTTTCCTTTGATTCACAGCCACCGTAGAGGGAACCTTCAAAGGACACACGTCTTGTGACGTTACGCTGTATGGCGGAGCTCGTTACAGTGGCTTCACAGGCTCTGGCTGCACAATGGCGGCGCCCAGGAGAGGGATTTTTTGGCTTCAGAACTGTACAACGGGAAGAGGCGGAGCAACGCTGTCCATTTTTATTTACAGTCTATGAGTTTGAGACCGGAGATTGCTGCTTGTGTGATCCTAACAACCTACAGATGACCCATGACCTGAGTGACTGTCGGGTACTTTTCCAACGACTCTACTAACGACCCATTATGACGACCTGAACACACCCACAACTAGTAAAAGCTTATATTTTCTAGCTCCTTCCCAGTCTGGTCAGAACTGAAGAAGCCTGTTGGAGGAGAAGTGAAACGTAAACAGATTTTATAACAAGTCCATTTGCCTTTTCAGATCAGGCTGTAAACGTGTTTATTTCTGCAGTAAATAGGTTTTTTGGGGATGGGTGTGCATGTCCTTTCCAGTGCTTCTGCAGCCCACCTCACCTTGACACTTGAGGAAGTGCAGTTTTGTAGCACTTCTGCATCAGTGTCATTTCTCAAGAACAGAAGCTGCAGCTTGTGGAAATGCTGCTTACAGAAAAGCCAACCCACAGACCCTGAAAGGGTTCTGTACTTTATTGATGTACCTCTAAACAACTCACAAATCAGAGTAGATAGTGAAAAGATTAAAACTAGTTCTTTTTTAAATTATTTTATATTTAGGGCCCGAGCACGGATGGTGGCGAAGGCCCTATTGTAATCCTAAGGGTTTCATATTATAGAAAATTGCAGTTTTGGACCCCTGAACGTTGATGAAAGCGCGAGTATTTTTTCACACTCATCAGGCCTGGTGGAAATTTTACTAATTTGTGGGTCTCGCAAAAAAATTCTCAGTAGCGCCCCCTAGAGGTAAAAATAACACCCTACGCCTCAAGTTTTTTGAGCTACATGCATGAAAATTTTTTACACATATTTATGGCATCAGGACGTACAAAAAAGTCAGTGGCACCCATATTCCAAACTCAACAGGAAGAGCGCCACCTAGCTTTGAACATGCAAAATTGCTCCAAAATGGGTCTGTGCAAGGGTGCATACTTTTGCTCATTTCTCCTAGAGCTTTTCTCCGATTCAGTCCAAACTAGGCACATTCTATAGTAAACCCATTGACGATTAATACAAAGTAAAGGCATTCTATTCAGACGAAAGATGTGGGCGTGTCAGACTTTGGGGCGGGGCATAAAAAAAAAAAAACGTCAAAAAATGTATTTTTGTGACTTTAAAATGCACGTAATCTCACCTCATCCAACTCACTCGTCAGTCCAGGGAAAAATTGCGACATTTTATGGGTTTCGCAAAAAAAAGTCGCAAAAATGTGCTCACTGGCGCCCCCTACAGTTTTCAAAAAACCCTCCCCATAGAGGTTATTTTGAGCTACATGCTTGAAAAATTTTACGCATATTCATGGCATCAGGACGTACAAAAAAGCCTCTTGCACCCATATCCCAAACTCAACAGGAAGAGCGCCACCTAGCTTTGAACATGATTGAACATGAAAAGTGCTATCAAAATAAGGGTTCATACTTTCGCTATCTTCTCCGAGGGCTTTTCTCCGATTCAGTCCAAACCAAGGGCAACCTATAGGAGACACCTTGACGAGAAAAAATTATCAGAACAAATTCCGTTCAGACTAAAATTGTGGGCGTGGCATGCGTTGAGGCTAGGCATCAAACGCACATACAGCCTTGAATGTGAAGAATGACGCCCAAATAAGGGTGCATACTTTTGAGAGCTCCTCTTAGGGCTTTCCTCCAATTCAGTCCAAACAAGGCACATTCTATAGCAGACATATTGACAATTCCAAATCTTTCGAGGCATACCGTTCAGATTAAAATTGTGGGCGTGGCAGACTCTGAAGTTTGAGGTTTTATTGGCAATCTGCCAAAAACGTGGATTATTTGCACCACCTAACGCAGTATATGCTCTCAGATCTTGCTTTCACATCATGTGGTGGCAAATATCAGGCGGCAGTTTACATGTGGCGGTGGCTCGCGTAGGCGGTGGCTGCAGGTGTGCGAGGGCCCGTTCATCGCCGCTTGCGGCTTTAATGTATTATACATCTTTTATTAGTCACTATGTTTTTTTAAGTAAAAAAAGGTTTTTGACTGATTTTGCAGCAGAGCTTGTTCATTAAAAAAGGTTTGAACAAATTTCCCGAAACGTTTATTATTCACCTATTGTGCAATTTTCATTCTGACTTCTTGGGAATGTAATAATAAAAACAAAATTTTTCACCTACGCAGCCTGTCCAAATAGAAGATGGTACTGATTTATATCTGAACAGTGTTTATTTCCATGCATGTGGGCCGCTCCCTATGATAGGTGTTTCTACATTCAAAAATGTGCCAAGTACACGGTGGGTGGGGAATTGGTCTGGTAGCTGGAAGATTACCAATTTGAATTCTGAGAAAGAAACGGAGGAGGGTTCTATGTAATCAAGTATCTGATGCCAGCTTTATTTTTCAGTCTCTGAATCAGAATCTAAGCTCATGCTGCTTTTTATGGATAAAAAGTAAACATGAAAATCGACCAAAGTGTCAACAAGCAAGCCTAAAAACATAATTTCTTTGTTTTGGTTAAACTGGAGGACTTCTTCATACTGATACAAAGTGTTTGTGATAATCATACTGGGATAATCGGAGTGTTGTGATTGTGTTATCTGTTGTATTAGTAGTATGTGTGGTATTTCAGGTAAGAGAAGTCAAAGCAGTATAAAGTGTGTAGGTTTTTGTTGACAGCTTTTTGATGTGGGTGAGTTAAACTTTCTGAATTGTGCCTTTTTTTAAAAGATCATAATGTACATGCAGAGTCAACTGTCTCAAATTACATAAAGGCCAAACTGCTCTCTGTTGCCACAGGTTACAGCAACGTCACATTGTCTGAAAATCACATTCATATTCTGTGTAACTGTTTTACTTCTGGTATGGTAACTCCCAAGCAGACCACTGTATATCTTTTATATCAGATGTGAGGGTCAAGTCACTTTAACTGGACCTTTCAGCTAATCTAATTGTGTTGTGGCTGATATGACATGACATCACATGTCATTGCATTATCAACAGTGACTCTTCCATTGATATCCATTGTCTGTTTATGCTGCAACACCCTGGCTAAAAATAACCAACCCTTGGTAAAGAGCAGCTTTTAGAGTGTTTTGCAGAGCTGGCCTGTTTGGAACTTACATAATATGAGATTGGCCCTAATTCTGGCAACCAAAGATATTTTGACTGATTTTCCTTCCTACAGAGGACTTCATCACCCACGTCAGGTGTTCTGATAACTAGCCCCCATAATGACTTCTGCCTTCAAAATGTTGCCGATGGATTTCGCCTTGAGTCTCTCGCTCCTTTGCTTCAACATTGTGCTGTTAATCTAGTGGTTGCCAGGAAACACTTAAAAATATATCAGTGTATGTGTCATTCCTTGCCACCTGCTGGGAATATTACCCATCTTCATTTCACTTGAAGATCACCTTGTTTATCACATTCAAGAAGGCACTATTGGGGGCAGTCATGGAAATTCACAGGAATTCACAGTCCGACTCCGACTCATTCCATCAGCAGCAGCCAAACAACAGGCATGTTCTCCAATTCAGAAGAAAACGTACTGTCTTTGTGCATTCATGCAACTCCCAATGTTCCAACTGCTGTTATCTCTCTAAATGTGCAAAGACAAGTATCTCCTCCTACACTCCCACTGGGATAAATTCTAAGGAAAAAAACAGCGCAGTGAACACAGTGACGAAGCAATGATTCAACACAGCACTCTCGCAAGTGTGAGGGCTGACTGTGGCTGTTTTTTACTGCTTTGACAAGTAAATACCTGTTTAGGCCATTTAGAACACATAATCCCAACCTGTATGTTATGGCATTTCTGTTTTACTTTCATACACCATACTTTTTTTAGTTCCAGGATGTTAAATCTACAGTCATGGCCAAAAGTTTTGAGAATGACACAAATATTACAGTTTCACAAAGTCTGCTGCTTCAGGGTTTTTAGGTGTTTTTGTCAGATGTTTCTATGGTATAATGAAATACAATTAGAAGCATTTCATAAGTATCAAAAGCTTTTATTGAGAATTACACAGAATTCATGCAATAAGTCAATATTTGCAGTGTTGACCCTTCTTTTTCAAGACCTCTGCAATTCTCCCTGGCATGCTGTCAATCAACTTCTGGACCAAATCCTGACTGATGGCAGTCCATTCTTGCATAATCAATGTTTGGAGTTTGTCAGAATTTGTGGGTTTTTGATTGTCCACCCGCCTCTTGAGGATTGACCACAAGTTCTCAATGGGATTAAGATCTGGGGAGTTTCCTGGCCAAGGGCCCAAAATCTTAATGTTTTGTTCCCCGAGCCATTTTGTTATGACTTTTGCTTTATGGCAAGGTGCTCCATCATGCTGGAAAAGGCATTCCTCATCACCAAACTGCCCTTGGATGGTTGGGAGAAGTTGCTCTCGGAGGACGTTCTGGTACCATTCTTTATTCATGGCTGTGTTTTTAGGCAAGATTGTGAGAGAGCCCACTCCCTTGACCGAAAAGCAACCCCACACATGAATGGTCTCAGGATGCTTCACTGTTGGCAAGAGACAGGACTGATGGTAGCGCTCACCTCGTCTTCTCCGAACAAGCCTTCCTCCAGATGCCCCAAACAATGGGAAAGGGGATTTATCAGAGAAAATGACTTTACCCCAGTCCTCAGCAGTCCAGTCCCTGTACCTTCTGCAGAATATCAGTCTGTCCCTGATGTTTTTACTGGAGAGAAGTGGCTTCTTTGCTGCCCTCCTTGACACCAGGCCTTCCTCCAAAAGTCTTCGCCTCACTGTGCGTGCAGATGCACTCACACCTGCCTGCTGCCATTCCTGAGCAAGCTCTGCACTGGTGGTGGCCCGATCCCGCAGCTGTAACACCTTCAGGAGACGGTCCTGGCGCTTGCTGGACTTTCTTGGGCGCCCTGGAGCCTGTTTGGCAACAATTGAACCTCTCTCCTTGAAGTTCTTGATAATTCGATAGACGGTTGACTGAGGTGCAATCTTACTCGCTGCTATAAACTTCCCTGTTAGGCCCTTTTTGTGCAATGCAATGATGGCTGCACGTGTTTCCTTGCAGGTAACCATGGCTAACAGATGAGGAACAATGGTGTCATGCACCACCTTCATTTTAAAGTGTCCAGTCACTCAATCATGACAGATTGATCGCCAGCCTTGTCCTCATCAACACCCACACCTGTGTTAATGTGTGTGACACCTGTGTGTCATTGAAATGATGTTAGCTGGTCCTTTTGTGGCAGGGCTGAAATGCAGTGGAAATGTGTTTTTGGTGATAAAGTTCATTTTCAAGGCAAAGAGGGACTTTGCAATTAATTGCAGTTGAGCTGATCACTCCTCATAACATTCTGGAGTATATGCAAATTGCCATTATAAAAACTGAAACAGCAGACTTTGTGAAAATTAATAGTTGTGTCATTCTCAAAACCCTTGATCATGAGTGTACATGTTTTCGAGCCACAAGACTTAGCTACTGTTAAGCAGTTCATGTTTTTAGGTTAAGAGTTTTAGTCTTCTTTCAGCTTGAGCTTCTTTATTGAATGAATCTAGGCACATATGGTGTATCCACTTAAACTGCTCAAGTTAACATTATAATGGGCGTAGATAATCCTATGTCTCTAGAACGTGACTTCTTCATGTCTAGCGCCAAATCACCCCCAAACATAGCAGGTCTAGACCACTCTATGTTAAGTTACTAACAAAGACTTAACATCAAGACAGAATAAGATCCAGTACCCGCTTACTGGCAGGACTCTATCTTATCTCATCTTAATCCACCATGAGCATTGCATCTCACAGTATTTAGCTAGATACAGAGGCAAGGAAAAACTTCCTTTAACAGGCAGAAACCTCGAGCAGAACCAGACTCATGTTAGACACACATCTGCCTCGACCAAGTTGGGGTTGGAAAGAGGGATAGAGGAGAATAAGAGAGAGGGAGATTTTTGTTGTTGTTAGTATTATTATTGTTATTTTTATTTTTATTATCATTATTATTTTTATTATTCATATATTTTCTTTCTTCTATACAGCTCTGTTAGTTTAACATTGAATCTTATTATTCTGTAATTGTTTGTAATTTTGTGTTTTATTTCTTTTTAAGCTTTAGCAATGATTACGTATGTTTTCCATGCTAATAAAGCCCTTTGAATTGAATTGAATTGAAAGAGAGAGAGAGAGAGAGAGAGAGAGAGAGAGAGAGAGAGAGAGAGAGAGAGAGAGAGATGATAGTGATGAGGGATAGTATTAGTAGTAGTAGTAGTAGTAGTAGTAGCAGCTGTTGCCGCTGGAGTCAAGCACGTCCATAGCAGGAGTACGTCTACGGCAGCGACTGTTTAAAATCACCCACATTCTTTTTTTTTAAAGTTATATTTTTGGCCTTTTTGCCTTTATTTGATAGGACAGCTGAAGAGAGACAGGAGATGTGGGGAGTAGAGAGCGGGGAAGACATGCAGGAAATGGTCGACCGGCCGGGAATGGAACCGGCGACCCCTGCGGCAAGGACTGTAGCCTCTGTATGTGGGGCGCTTAGACTGCTAGGCCACCAGCGCCCCATCACCCACATTCTTAATGAATTGAAGTTTGACATTACCAACCAAAATGAAATGAAAAAATAATCTATTCTACTGGTTACAGAAACTGCAGCTTCCTTCACAATGTTCCCTCTTTGACGGCACATGTGATGTCATGATCATGTGTCATAGGATTCCAACATAATCTTACAAAAGTAAAAAAGTTTAGCTTTCTGAGGCACAAAACTCCCATTGCCTGCAAAGTCCACAAATGATACCCTTTAAATCAGGGCATTGTGTTTCCACCATGTTATTGAAGTCACTTCCAAAACTTGCTCTGTGTCCTCATTGAAAGTGGCAAAGTTCTTCTGTGAGTTTTAAATGCAAAGACTACAGTACACTCAGAAAAAGCATGAATATCACACGTTTCCTTATCTGAATTAGGCCTGTAACCAAAATAACTTCGTGCCAACCTGAATGAACAGCTATACTAACTACGTGCAAAACATAGTCTGGAGTGAAAGAATGACTATTAGAAATGTGGCCTGACCTTTTAATTCAAACTGTGTGAGCACAGCTAAAGCGTAGAGAAACAGGCCTGCTATTGTTGTCTCTATATCCCAGTGTGTTGGGCCGCCAGCTTTCCTAACAGCTGAGGATAAATATGCTGAGCTCTAACACCAAGCAAACGGCACAGATTGAGGCTAAGAATGCTGTGTGTCTGGATGGTGACCCTCTCTGCCTGGCTGCCTGCTCACTGTGTTGCTGCACAGAGCCAATGATAACACCTCTCAAAGGTGGGTTTAAAGATTGATCAAACATTGACTGTAACTAAAGTTTAGCCCATACCAGAAACATTCTAATACAGCAAAAGGTAAATATAAGATCAAGGCAGATGTCTGTTTACTGTGATTATGGTTTGGCTCAGGGTTTCTGTCTATTATGATTTATAATCTGTTCTCTTTGTTACGTTATTTACAGAGATCCATTATTACAACATGAGTTGGTGCTTGGAGAAATTGGCAAGGGAAACTTCCTTTAACAGGCAGAGACCTCCAGAATAAACCAGACTCACTGGTGGACAGCCTTCTGCCTCAATCTTTGTTACCCTTATTTGATACCTAAACTAAATCTAGTAAACATTTACAGTTGCAAACACTATAGGGGAGAGTGGGGTAAGATGAGCCAGTGGGTAAGTTGACCCACCCCTTGTTTCTAGGCAACTGTGTACATTTGTTGTCATGTGACCATAAATTCAGGAAGCACCCATCATTTGTACCTGGCACTGTTCAAGAGAAGCACATGGGACAATTGGTTGGTATTTTTTTTCACAAAAAACATGTTTTTACTAGTCGAAGTAAATTTTCTGCATGTCAGCTATAATGAATATTATTTCAAAGCAAATGTATATAGGTCTAAAAATGCATATTATGCATGTTGGTGATTTGCTAACGTATAAAACCAAGTGAAGCATTTAGCTAAAGATTAGCCCAAATGGCTTAGCTAGGCTGTTTTTTCCAAAATGGCGTCTATGGGGCAAAATGAGCCATATGCTGTGGGGTAAATTGAGCCACTGGTTCAATTTACCTCGCCACCATGCACTGAAGTTAAGTAAAGTCTCTGAAGCATAAAACTGTATTTCAGTGTAGAATGACACACCTGATTTGGTTTTAAACATTTTAGAAAAGCTATCATGCCAAGGAGCTACAAAAGAAAGACCAACTGGGGCTCAACACCCCTTGAAGAGATGGAGAGAGCAGCAGCTGATGTCAAGGGTGGACAATCCATCAGATCAGTGGCTAAAGACAGAAATGTTGACAGGTCAACCCTGCGGAGATACATAAAAAAGAAGGAGGTAAAGGAAGTAAAATCAGTAGGGTACAGTGGAACAGCAGAAGCAAAGAGGGTCTTCACAAAGGAGGTGGAGAAGGATCTAGCAGACCACATAAAAAAGCTAGCTGAGCAGTTCCACGGCCTTACTCCAAAGAAATGCTGTGAACTGGCATTAGAACTAGCAGAGAGGAACAACATTCCTGTACCCAATAACTGGAACGAAAAGGGTTTAGCAGGTAGGGTGTGCATGAAATGACATGATTCTGAAAGTCTGCAAAGGCTAACTTATATCTTGATAGTATGAATTATATTGTTTTAGGTCGAGATGGCTCAGGTTTAAACTAAAAAAATCAGAAGGTCAATTTACCTCATGATGGCTCAACTTACCCACTGACTTGGATCAACTTACCCCTAACCTGGGGCAAGTTGAGCCACAGTTACACTTTTTTTTGGGAAGTCATATTTTCAGGGTTCTTTGTACTAGAAGCATTTTTACAATTGCAATTGATAGGAAACATCCTGAAATATATTATATGTTTTAAGTGTACTTCTGTCTATTTATTTCTAGCCTAGAGAGCAACATAAGTAAAAATTGGCTCATCTTACCCCACTCTCCCCTATGTGGCTGCACAGAGCCAATGATAACACCTGTCAAAGGTGGGTTTAAAGATTGATCAAACATTGACTGTAACTAAAGTTTAGCCCATACCAGAAACATTCTGATACAGCAAAAGGTCAACATAAGATCAAGGCAGATGGCTGTTTACTATGATTATGGTTTGGCTCAGGGTTTCTGCCTATTATGATTTATAATCTGTTCTCTTTGTTAAGTTATTTACAGAGCTCCATTATTACATCATGAGTGGGCACTTGACAAACTTAGCAAGGGCAAACTGTTTTTTTTCCAGACGACTCTGCCTGTTAAATGCAGACTCATCGGTGGACAGCCGTCTGCCTCAACCTTTGTTACCCTTTCCCATACCTAAACTAAATCCAGTAAACATTTACAGTTCCAATGAAACCCTATCTTCATCAAAAATTAGAACATTTTGAATTATTAAGCACTGTGATGGAAATGAATTTTGGTATCCACATGATGCTAAACCCTTTTGAGCCCTACAACATCAACCTAACCTCCAAAACATAATCAATATTGAACTGGTTGTCAGTAGACTACATGAAAAGAACAAAACCAACAGTCAGAATATAAATGTCCCAGAATCTTAATCATGATTTCTTTAAGAGCAGACAGGCACTGTTCTTTCAAGCAAATGTCGTTCAAACAAGAATAAAAAGTACATTAGTTTGAGCTATTTTCAGTGAAGCATTTATACTTCTCTTGTTGGCTGGTGAGTAATTACATCACCAGGACAGTGTGGGATTGATTCAAAACAGAGTGCAGTGCCAGTGTTCATGTTAATGAAGGAACACGCCACCCAGTGAAAAGCTGTTGCTTATTGATTTGTTTTTAATAGTTTAAGAACACAATGGACGTCAATGAATAAGAGGAATAAGATAAGGCTTTGCTTACACAGGCAATTCTTATCAGTAGGAGCAATCCTCCTTTTAGCTCAGGATTTTGGGGGATTTATTAAATAGCAGAGCAATACCAGTCTTGTAACTTAATCTTCATCCTTATTTCAATGTTCAGCAACAGGTGACATTTAGAAATGTAACTGGTGACATATTTTACAACCCCAACCTCTCCCCCCTCTCCTCATTCCTTCCATCTCACTGCACACTTTTCCTTACCAATTTCACCCCTTCTATGTCTTTCCTCCAAACAGACGTCACTTGAGACATGGCCAATACTCCACCAGCTAAAAACAGGTCAAGTGTTGTTTCGTGATGTTGAAATTAATGGCTACAGTCCCACAGAGAGTAGTGGGGGAGTGATGGAGGGGGCAATATGAAACACAGAAGAGGAGGACGAAAGTGGAAAGTGTTTAAGAGCCAGAGTGAGAGTCTGTCAATGAAAGAGGGAAGAGGGATGTTTTTACTCAACTGAACTCCCAACTACTCATCTGACTCTCCTGTTTCCTGTTCAGCTCTCATACTCGAAACGTAGCATCACGGAACAGCACTTCATTTAAAAATTGAAATTATGATGAGATTCACAAGAGGATGACAGCTAGTCCAGAAATAGCTTCAGTGTCAACATAGTATCTGCATTTAAAGACAAAGCAGTTGTATTATTGTTATACTTTACCTAAATGAGTTGCTGGGTTAAATTTAAAGTGAACAGTTAAAGCATTTTATTGCATTCGTTCAAATTTTTTTCACAGTTGTGAATGATTTAGATTGTTTTATATCTATTTCCCCTTTTTTTTTAGCAGGGGTACTCCTAGGGAGATACTTGCAGGAGAGTCCTTGCAAAGACAACTGTTATATAATCAACAATTAACATTCACACGATCAGGGTTCAATGTGCATTCACTGGATAAATAATCCTTAATTCAGATTTTATCATTTGAAATGTCAATAGAATACTGCAGTTTAGGTGACTCTTAAACTACACAAGAAATAGCAAAATAATGAAGGCACCAAAGACAGACCACGTTTTAAAGAGGAAACAGACAATAGTACATCTCCTGCTAAAGCTTTATGTATTTCACTGAAACTACTTAATTGTACATTTGGTGTTACAAGACATTTACAGTTGACATGGTTCTATTCCAAAGGACTTTACACAACCCAGAGATCGCCAGTGAATCAGAAAGTTAAAGGTGACATATTATGCTCTTTTTCATCAATACATATTGGTCTAAGAGGTCCCCAAAACATGTCTTTAAAGTTTATGCTCAAAAAAACACTTTGAAATCAGATTTTGGCATGCCTGAAAAACCCTCTTCTTCAGTCCTCCTCAGAACACTCTGTTTTCTCTCTGACCACGCCCCCTCAGGAAGTGGATGTGCCCTCGGCTCTCCAGCACGTTGATCTAATGTTTACATGTTGGCTGAATATACACGGCTGCTCAGAGATCGCGTTACTTCAACCCACTGAATCTGATCCAGAATCTGATCCTGACAGAGAGGCGCCTGCAGCAGGACCTTTCTGAAGGATTGGTCACAGATTTAGTGTTTCTTATTGTTTTATTTATCAGTATGTAGACGTGTGTCTTGGTACACAGCTACTAACATGTAGCTATTTGGCTAGCGCTAGCACTTCTCCATGATAAATAAAAATCATCCACTAGATCTTCAAATCTGCAGACGTGGGGAGTAAAACCAACCTTTGTGTTTATTAAGACAGCCTACAACTAGCATGCCTCCCTCCTAAGCTCCTTGTTAGCACACATGTGTGCAGGGAATGAAAAACAGAGGAGGGATTGAGTTGTATTTTATACAGTCTATGGGCTGAACAAGCTCCGAGCTCTGACTCCGTGACAGACCGGATATTGTTGTGACGTAACAAAAACCCTGAAGTCTGAAACGGCTGGTTTCACACACATTTACAGAAAGGTGGAGAAATCAGAACAGGGGCAGAACGTATTTTTTTCATTTTTGGAGGGTTTGTAGACATGCCAGGGAAACATATTTCAGGTAGAGAACTATTAAAAAGTCGATTTTGCATGATATGTCACCTTTAAGGAAAAGGGTTCGCCATTTTCTGATCTAATTTACTGAGGCAACATTACCATCAGCTTCAACTATGTTTTCAGTGCTCATTAGCTAATGTTAGCATGCTAAAATGCTCTACACTTATGGTAGATACATTAAACAATTTACCAAAAAGTAGAATTTTAATGCTGACATTATGAGTACTTTAGCTTGCTGATGTTAGCATGCGAATGCTATCATTTAGCTGAACAGTTAGCATTGTAAGCTTTAACAGGAAAGTAAATTCATGTATTTGAGTTAAGGTTAAAACATGTTTACATCATTTATATAGTGACCTATTTACATACAGGTTTACTAAAGTTATTATTTGTGTATTTATAATATTAGAATCATTTATAAAGCATCTTGGTTGTGACCAAAACATGTTGAATGTACTTCTGTGGTTCTCATCACGTTTACCTGAAGCTTGGTCATCCTAGCCTCTGATTGGTTGGTTTCGTAACATGTAGTTCAGTGACAAGGAAGTGTTAATGTTGATGCTGTCTGAATGTGGCGACAGTAAAGTGCTTTTGAGAAAGTTATCCATCTCCATCCTGCTGTCTCCTTTTTAATAGTGACATTGAGAGTGGTTAGATTGTTGAAGATTAGTTTATCAAACATCTACACTTCTTTAAATATAAATATGTAAAGTATTGTGTTCTGCCTAATCTAGAAATACATTTTTGATATGTTCCCTGCTTTAGGAAATTCATAGCTTAATCATACAGTTGATATCAAATCATAAAGCTTGATGTAGACATAAAGGTCTTCACTCTATGCTGCCATAGCTGTCAACTCTGGACATCATTGATTATGAGCTGTTTCCGTACAACCATACTTCCTGAACAACTCAGAGGAAGTTCATTAATATTGTATGGAGCCGGCTAATCTGAAATTTCACTGATGTTACTGTATAATCAACAACTAGCTTCTTGTTCACATCTCAAAGACCCATTGGAAAAAAAGGACCATTTCCTGCTGAAAATGATTCTGTGCTTATATGTGTCTGACTGCTCTCTGCTCCTTAGGCCTCTTTGGTGAATCTAAGCCACAGCAGAGTTCAGCAGCTCCAGAGAAGATGAATGAGACAATTAAACAGCGCTTGATGGCACTTCAGTGACTAATGGTTTTTCCTTCCTGCTTGTCTGAGCACAGACAAACACAGTAGTAAGCAACAAGGAGAGAGTGTGCTGCACTGACAGGCACATGTTGGTGTTTGTGTAAGAGGCTGTTTCTCTATGTGTTTGTGTGTGGGCGGGGGGGTTTTGTCAAAGGTATTCAGCTGCCAGATAGACAAATACATGGAGATAATAAAAGCAATCACATGCTATTACCAGGTGAAATGTTAAAGGAGAAAGGATGCACTGTTTTGTGAATAACAAAGTCACATTTCTACATCCACAATGACATATTAGATGGTGGTCGAAAACTAAGAAAGATGTTGTATGGAAGGCTTTATGGACTACCCACCAAAGTAGCTGGGTAGGTGACTTATGAGCTATTTTAGAAATGTCACCATAGTGTTTGTTCTAAGTGTGGTGTCCGGTCCATCTAGGACTACGATGGTCGCTGGGCCCTGTTAGTGTGCTGCTCCATTGCAGGAAAGACCCATGCTTCCAGGTCCATCTTCATCTGCGACAGCTGAACTCTCCTGCAGCCATCAGAACGTGTGTCAAACAATACGCTCCACAGCTGGTCAACATTCAATGTTAATCCTTTGCTACAACCTGCTAACCAAATGGGTAGTGTGGGTGGCGAGTTTCATGGACCAGTGTTATGGTCCTGATTTTTTTGTTATTTGCCCTAACCTTCTCTCTCTCTGCCTGCAGGTTGCATGGGTAGGAGCGGGGCCGGTCTCCTCAGGAGTGAGGCTCATCAGGCACACCTGTCCCTGATTTTCTCATCAGCACTGGCTTCTTAAGCTGCCACCAAACACTCCTCCAGTGCCAGATTATTTCCTCTAGCCGCATGCTCCATGTCCCGTTGTAGCCTTGCTCCTGAGGAGATTCAAGCCAAGTTTTCTGTGAACTTATCTCGAGTGTTTTCCAGAGGATTGATTCCTAGTTTTTTGTTTGTGAGTTTTTTGATAGAACCTTTTCCCCCTTTTTGGGTGATTTTGTGTTACTCCTAGTTTTGTACTTTTTCTCAGTTGTTTTTACCCGCAAGGCGCTTTAGTTGAACCTTGGTTTTTTGCTTAATAAATATTTTTTTCTCTGTACTCTGCATTTGGGTCCTGGTCCTTTGCTCAAGCCGTAACACCAGTGTCTAATGCACAAATGGAGGTGTTCAGACTTTGGTGTTAGAAGTGTTGTTTTGGTTCATTGTCGGGACGACGACACAACAGTGGGGTGTAGGTTTGACCGGGTGCCCTTTGGCTCTCCCGGCCTCTATATGATGCTGTGCCAGTCCTGAACTTGAGGTAATTGACGAAGCGCATCTTTAAAAAGGTGCCGTCACCAAACCACTTCCCTCTCTCCTGAACCTGGCAGTCAGCGTTCAGGGACTGACGGAGGTGGATGATTGTGGCCTAGACACAGAGGGGTGCACAGTTTGGCGTGGCCTCTAACGTTTATGTGTGCGTCAGGCAAATGAGGTAAGCCCCAGCCCTGATATTTTGTTGTTGCCTATGTAAACGTTGGTTGCCTCCAGTGGTGCCTATTTTGACTTGTCTTTTTCAGCCTTTTAAAACAGAAATTGTCTTTTAACTTATAGAAAATAAAGTGTGTATATTTTTACATGAGTCACGTCTCCTCCTGTGTTATCGAACCTGTGTGTTTTTAAACCAATGGTAGTGACTGGTTAAGAACCAAAGTGTATTCCTGGGGGTGAAGTTCCCCTGGGTGGTGTTGCCGAGCTTTGCTCTCCCCCGTACCCAACCTGCCACATTCAGCATGAGTGACTGGTAAAGCTTGATAGCTTGATGAAGTGTCCTTGAGCAAGATACTGAACTCCAAGCTGCCTACAGTGGCTTTGCCAGCTTCATGGAATTAACTTTAGCTGTTAGCAGGGTAATAAGCAGGATAATGTATGGTGAATGTAGGTTGTGCTTCATATTGGGTTTCTGCTCACCCTGTCAGGACCACCGCTATTAAATTGTTCCTCACTTGTTTTTCACTTTTTGGATTTAAATTGCCAGTCAAGAAAGGCTTAGCAAACATGTTACCCAAGATAGCATTGCATTTGCAAAACATGTGACTGGTCCCTGTGCTCAGAGCCTTATCCCTTGTGAGTCAAACATCAGTGTCATAAGGGAGTCCTCCCTTGTATCCTCCCATATATTCTCCTTTAATCCCACCACACAGTCCTGTGGATCTGATGCACACTCATACTTGACAGGAAAATAACTGTAGACTGGCTTTAGTTGACTTTATATCTTTCAGGATGCAATGGTTCAATTGAGGGTCATCAAATGGTTCATACTAGAGAGTTAATACTATTCAGATCATCTAAAGACACTTTTACAAACAGAGCAGGTCTAGACCATACTGTTTTATTATTAGCAAAGACCCAACATCAAGACAGGATACGATCCAGTCCCCTCTTACTGAAAGGACTCGATCTGATCTCATCTTAATCCACCATGAGCATTGCACCTCGCAGTATTTGGCAAGTTACAGCCTCATTTAAAAACTTCCTTTTAACAGGCTGAAACCTCGAGCAGAACCAGACTCAGGTTAGACAGCCATCTGCCTCGACAGAGTTGGGTCTGGAAAGAGGGATAGAGGAGAATAAGAGAGGTTCTAATGTTTCTGTAAAGATGTGCTGGGTGCACATAAGATACTCTACAGTGACTGCTATGAGTAAGTGTGTGTTTGTGTGTGTGTGTGTGTGTGTGTGTGTGTGTGTGTGTGTATGTGTGTGTGTGTGTAGCAGGGAGAGGGGGCTGCATTTTTCTTGCCCTTACTTCCTGTTGTATACTCTGTTAAGAGCCATCAGTAGACTGGGAGTGAACAGACAGGACAGTCATGTGGTAATTAGCTCTGCTCATTAAAACTGACCTCAGGCTTTGTTCTGCCATCTGTATACACTGTCCTACCTCCTGTGAGATATGTGTGTTTATTTTTTGTGTATGTATGTGTGTGTGTGTGTGTGTTCATTAGTGACATGATTCCCATTTTCTAACAAACTTCTTATAAACTCACCTGCGGTGTAGTTTAAATCTTACTTGTTTTATTACTTATCTTTATTTACTTATTTGAACCTCCTACAAACATTCACTAAATGTGCATCACTATGGTGGCTGGGAAGTGCAATGCAGATTAACAAAGGATGAAAAACTTTTACAAAGTTAGAGACAAATTAAAATTTTGGAAAACCTCTTTATATTCTATAAAACAAAATGACATTTGCAAAACACTTTTACCATGGCCAAAACAAACTCACATTTAAGAAAACAAATTTACAAAATAAAAAACATTGGAAATTTAGCATATTACAATGATTTTGGATACATTCACAGTGAGATTAGGAACAAAAATCACACTTTCCACTGACTCATTGTTGTTCACACTAATAGTGAACAACCTCATAATGTAATCCAGCCAATCACAGGTCATTCTGATGTGTCATTTCAAAATAAAAGCAACTTGAAATTAGCAAAAAGTGATAATTCTGGATTTTTTCAATTGGAGAAATCATTGTAATATGATACATTTCCAATTATTTTTATTTTGAAATTCCAAATCAGATATAGCTGTTATTGGCAGGAACACATTCTGAGGTGTTCTCATATCAGTTTGAATCACAATGTTTTAGTGGAAACAGGGTTGTTAATGTGAAATATATATTAATTCCCTGGCTGTTGCGCATTACATATTACACAGGTCTTTTATTTTGAAAGTCAGTGGTAAATTCCTTTCTGGTAGAATCTGCTGATTGTAACTTTGTTTCGGGACTGGTAAAAATGTTCCGTTGCTTGTAAAATTGTCTCACCACATGTAAAAGTGTTTCTGATTTTGTAAATTTGCATTGCACTTCCCAGCCACTGTACATAACAGTAAAGTTAATCAATGAAAAGTCATTTGCATATAATGAACACATGAGCCCCTAGATCATTCTCAATGAGCATTTAGTTGAAATCTATGCAGAGGTATGAGAACATATTTTACTTTTGCTCATCACATTCTTGGAATTCATAAACATTACATGGACAAGAGCAAATTCACAAGGTCATTGTTTGGGGCGTAGATAGTCATCTGATTAAATTAGGTTTTAAAATGTGATGAAGTGGATCACAACCAGGCAAACAGAGCTCTGGTTCAGCCTTGAATGGAACCAAAATTCCACATGAAAAATGGATCTGTTCATCTGGTCATCTACAATTCTCTGCAGCATTGTCTTCTAATTCAATCAAATTGGACACCATTAGCTGCAATTTGGTGATCATTAGATGGAGTACCATTCATTGCATGAATTAGGTCATGATATAGTGAGTGTAAGAAAATGTTAATGTATGGCGCAAAATTTCTATTTTTCAACTCAACTCAACTCAACTTTATTTATAAAGCACTTTAAGAACAACAGCAGTTGGACACAAAGTGCTGTACAGAGACATAATGGATAAAAACAAACAATAAAATCATAAAATCAATAAGAACAATAAGATAAAATAAAGTTGAAAAATAAAAATTAAAAAAAATAAAAATAAAAAGGCACTGAAACAAGAGCAGGGTCTCATGCTGAGTCGAAAGCCAGGGAATAAAAATGGGTTTTAAAGGTGACATATCATGCAAAATTGACTTTTTAATGGTTCTCTACCTGAAATATGTTTCCCTGGCATGTCTACAAACCCCCCGAGAATGAAAAAAATCCATTCTGCCCCTGTTCTGATTTCTCCACCTTTCTGTAAATGTGTGTGATACTAATACTGAATCCCCCCCCCCGTTTTTCATTACCTGCACAAATGTGTGCTAACAAGGAGCTTAGGAGGGAGGCATGCTAGTTGTAGGCTGTCTTAATAAACACAAAGGTCGGTTTTACTCCCCACGTCTGCAGATTTGAAGATCTAGTGGATGATTTTTATTTATCATGGATAAGTGCTAGCGCTAGTTAGCATAGCCACATAGCTACATGTTCATAGCTGTGTACCAAGACACACGTCTACATACTGATAAATAAAACAACAAGAAACACTAAATCTATGACCAATCCTTCAGAAAGGTCCTGCTGCAGGCGCCTCTCCGTCAGGATCAGATTCAGAGGGTTGAAGTAACGTGATCTCTGAGCAGCCGTGTATATTCAGCCAACATGTAAACATTAGATCAACGTGCTGGAGAGCCGAGGCACATCCACTTCCTGAGGGGGCGTGGTCAGAGGGAAAACAGAGTGTTCTGATGAGGAATGAAGAAGAGGGTTTTTCAGGCAGACCAAAATCTGATTTCAAAGTGTTTTGTTGAGCATAAACTTTAAAGACATGTTTTGGGGACCTCTTAGACCAATATATATTGATGAAAAAAGCGTGATATGTCCCCTTTAAGACGATTTTTAAAAGTGGACAGTGAGGGGGCTTGTCTGACGGCTAAAGGAAGATCGTTCCACAGTTTGGGAGCAGCAACAGAAAAAGCCCTATCCCCCCTGAGCTTCCGCTTGGACCTCGGTACCTCCAGGAGCAGCTGATCAGCTGACCTGAGGCACCGAGCAGGGGCGTAGAGATGGATCAGCTCAGAGAGGTAGGGTGGGGCGAGACCATTTAAAGATTTAAAAACAAATAAAATAATCTTAAAATGGACTCTAAAATGCACAGGCAACCAGTGGAGGGAGGCTAAAATGGGTGTTATGTGCTCCCTTTTACGTGCTCCAATTAAAAGGCGAGCGGCTGCATTCTGGACCACCTGGAGACGTGCGAGGGAGGACTGGCTGATTCCTAAATAAAGTGCATTGCAGTAATCCAGCCGGGATGTGACAAAGGCATGGATTACTGTTTCAAAGTGCTGTCGTGCAAGGAAAGGCTTCACCTTTGCCAGCTGCCTAATGTGAAAAAAACTGGACTTATTTATAGAGCTGATCTGCTGATCCATCTAAAAATCAACAGTTGTAACCAGCACAGACTCAGTCAATGCTTGTTGTTGGTATCAGTTTTGTTCAGACTAAACAAACAACATTTTGCATATTAATTGGTTAGCATCAAGCCTAGCTGTTCCCCCTTTGTCCTGTCTTTATGATAAGCTAAGCTAACATTTCACTTGATGTCAATTCATATTTAAATAAAAGATAGGAGTGTGGTCAGGCAAGAAAGTGAATCAGTATCATAGGGAAGTGTCAAACAGTCTCCCAAAGACCCTGGCTATAGTATTGTAATAGTAATCCACATAATTCACCTCTTCATTGCAAGCATGAAGAACATTTCAGTCCTCAGTCTGTCAATGTAACACCACACAAACATTGGTTTTGACCAAGAAAGAAACTATAGATCTACAGTCTTAGATAAGAAGTTAAAACTGTGTGGTAATTAATGACCTCGCATTACTTTAAATTATCACAATATATCATATCAATATGTCACAAAACTGACCAAAGAGAAGAATTAACACAGTTATTCAAGCTTTAAGAATCTGACATGGCAGAAGCCCAAATAAATAAAGAATGGGGGATTCACTGTGAGTGAAACCTGCTGGGAGAGCAGTGGGTCATGCTGTACCACTCTGTTCACAAGGACCACATTTTCTGCTTCATTCTGTGTGATGTGTGGTCTATCTCTCTCTGTGTGTAGTGGAGAAACGGAGACATGGAATGAATACGTGAGAAAATTGTATGTCTGCATCTTCATTCAGCGTGAATGAGAGGAAGAATAATGATGTATGCGCTAGAGTGAGAGAAGCAACACAGGAGGTTTGTGAGCAGGACAAAGCATCTTTCTGAGACACATGTCTGCAGCTGATTATGCAGACAGCAGACAGCATGGACAACATTGCTGACATTTCAGTGCTGAACACTTCAGGCGTCATTCACAGAATGAAGATGTTCAGATAGCACACGTTTGCTGCTGGTGATGATTAATAATGAAGAAAATACAGCAAAAAAAAGCTCCTATGTTTATTCCTGTAACGCTTAGTACCTTTTACCACAACTGTGCTGCACATGTCTTTTTATGTCATTTTACTGGACTTAAATAACAGTACTTTATTTTTCATCAGAATGAAAGTTCAACTCTTTCTTTTAATAACATAAAGAAGACATTTGTTACACTACCGTTCAAAAGTTTGGGGTCACCCAGACAATTTTGTGTTTTTCATGAAAACTCACTTTTATTTATTAAATGAGTTACAAAATGAAAAGAAAATATAGTCAAGACATTGAGAATGTTAGAAATAATGATTTTTAGTTGAAATAATAATTTTGTCCTTCAAACTTTGCTTTCATCAAAGAATGCTCCCTTTGCAGCAATTACAGCATTGCAGACCTTTGGCATTCTAGCTGTTAAGTTGTTGAGGGAATCTGAAGAAATTTCACCCCAAGCTTCCTGAAGCACCTCCCACAAGTTGGATTGGCTTGATGGACACTTCTTGCGTACCATACGGTGAAGCTGCTCCCACAACAGCTCAATGGGGTTGAGATCTGGTGACTGTGCTGTCCACTCCATTACAGACAGAATACCAGCTGCCTGCTTCTTCCCTAAATAGTTCTTGTATAATCTGGAAGTGTGCTTTGGGTCATTGTCCTGTTGTAGGAGGAAATTGGCTCCAATCAAGTGCTGTCCACAGGGTATGGCATGGCGTTGCAAAATTGAGTGATAGCCTTCATTATTCAAAATCCCTTTTATTTTTTACAAATCTCCCACTTTACCTGCACCAAAGCAGCCCCAGACCATCACATGACCTCCACCATGCTTAACAGATGGTGTCAGGCACTCTTCCAGCATCTTTTCACGTGTTCTGTATCTCACTAATCTTCTTCTGTGTGATCCAAACACCTGAAACTTTGATTCGTCCGTCCGTCCGTACCTTTTCCAATCTTCCTCTGTCCAATGTCTGTGTTTTTTTGCACATATTAATCTTTTCCTTTTATTGGCCAGTCTCAGATATGGCCTTTTCTTTGCCACTCTGCCTAGAAGGCCAGCATCCCAGAGTCGCCTCTTCACTGTAGACGTTGACATTGGCGTTTTGCGGGTACCATTTAATGAAGCTGCCAGTTCAGGACCTGTGAGGTGTCTGTTTCTCAAACTAGAGACTCTACTGGACGTGTCTTCTTGTTCAGTTGTGCACCGGGGCCTCCCACTTCTCTTTCTACTCTGGTTAGAGCCTGTTTGTGCTGTTCTCTGAAGGGAGTAGTACACATCGTTGTAGGAAATGTTCAGTTTCTTGGAAATTTCTCGCATGGAATAGCCTTCATTTCTAAGAACAAGAATAGACTGTGGAGTTTCATATGAAAGTTCTCTTTTTCTGGCCATTTTGAGAGTATAATCGAACCCACAAATGTGATGCTCCAGATACTCAACTAGCTCAAAGAAAGGCCAGTTTTACAGATTCTCTAACCAGCAAAACCGTTTTCAGCTGTGCTAACGTAACTGCACAAGGGTTTTCAAGATGTTTCTAATCATCCATTAGCTTTCTAAAGCGATTAGCAAACACAATGTACCATTAGAACACTGGAGTGATGGTTGCTGGAAATGAGCCTCTATACACCTATGTAGATATTCCATTAAAAACCAGACGTTTGCAGCTAGAATAGTCATTTACCACATTAACAATGTATAGAGTGTATTTCTGATTCATTTAATGTTATCTTCATTGAAAGAAACAGTGCTTTTCTTTCAAAAATAAGGACATTTCTAAGTGACCCCAAACTTTTGAACGGTAGTGTACTTATGATGGATTTTGAAGAATACTGCTTAAGACTTTGGGCAGTTCAACCCACAGTGGTTTTTTTGTCTGCTCTGATGAATGATGCATTTGAATGACTTGAGCATATAAAGATTGTACAGAATACAGGGCACGACTAAAAAAAGGCATCAGAGTTTGTTTCTTTATTTTTCTTTGTCTTTGAATCATCCAGCACCCTTCTCTTTACATGTTAAAAACTGCAGCTACTTCACTTTGAGTAAGGAGGAGTCACTTACATTCTAAATGTTTCACTTGTAAACAAAGGCAACTACAGTGAATCCAAATGTCACTTGTGTTTTCACTAAAATCAAGCACACAGGTAAAAATTGTAGTAACACAGCATAATTGTTCAGACGTCATACAGTCTCAAAAAGGTTGTTCATTTGACTACAGATACAAGATAGTAAGACACTGGCTCTCACTTGAAACATAATAAAACATTAACCCTCCTGTTATGTTTGTTTCTCTGGAACAGCAATAATGTTCCTGGGTCAATTTGACCCGGGCATATTCAATAATCCTAAAGTGTGAGAAACCCAAAAAATCCCAATACACAATTTTAAAAAAAATAAAATTTTAAGCACCATTTAAAACAAGATTTAGTCCATTGGTGTTCTTTAATCCTCACAGATCATGGTTCACTGAGGATAACTCACTCTTTTTTCATTAAAATTAATGTTAAAACTTTTTTAATATACATTGGAAAGCCCTAAATATAAATACAATAGTTTTACATGATATATATTTTTGCATATTTTATTCAAAATTTTATTATTTTTATTTTTTATGAAGTGATGCTGATAAATGAACATGACACCTCTTCTGTCACGTGCTGCCAAGATTGTTATGCTGCATGTAGCTGGTTTGGAAGGCATATGTTACTTAAAATAGACTTTTAAAAGGGTCAATTTGACCCGCAACATAACAGGAGGGTTAAGAAGGAATTGAAAAAGACAATAAACGCACTTACATTTGATCAAAAGACAAAAAAAAATACACAAAATGTAAAACAACAGAATACATGTTTTACACTTGAATATTAATAAATAATAAATTAAAAATAAAAAGAATCACTGGAAGATAAGAGAAGGGATAATATTAGGGCTTCTCCATCAGTAAAGACTTCTTAGAAGGCTGATCTAATGTACCAATACATGTTGCTCGTCCGATTATTCTGCTCTCTTCCTGACCCAGTTTACTCTGAGACACAAAAGAGATCTTTGGGATGCTCAGTGCACAGCAATACACAGGCTACTTCTGGTTTGACCAATCACCAAGGTAATATTATTTGAGAGCTTTGGGATGCAGGGCAAGTCTGAGATGAGGCTATAATATTTAAAAGCTTATAGATGCAGTGAAAGTGTGCTCACAGCTGATCTGCACCCCGGACTTTCGCGACACCCTAGGGTGCACTGTGCCCCGAAGTGCGCCATGCTCCAACGTGAGCGTGGGTGCTGGGGCCGTTCAATGCTGCTTGCAGCTTTAATATTAGTTTATGGTTCCTGTAGCTCATGTTGCTAAAATTATTCATCTCTGTTAGGTTATTTAAGATTTTGGCATGTGCTCTGTAACGCCCTCTGGCATCATGCACATGTGATTCAGTGGTGTGTTTATCACTGCCAACTGCTGTCAAAAATAGCTAGGTTTATGTGTAACTTTGTGTGAGTGTGTGTGTGTGTGTGTGTGTGTGTGTGTGTGTGTGTGTGTGTCGTGCATACTAAAAAGAAAGCAAGTCAGTGTCTGTATGATGAACTGTTGCTAAGCAGTTGTGGTTGCTAGGTGGTGGTGGAGATGATGGAGGGGGGGTACAGGTTTGCAGTGAGAGATGAAATCTCAGGGTTTACCTCTGCACGTGTGTCTTATTGGTTTGCGGTGTGACTTCTGCCACACAGGAGCTGTCGTTTTAGAGGTCATTTCAAGTCCTGTGTACAATGAACACAAACATAAAAATGGCAGTAATTATGGTAAACTAAAATTTGACATCAATGCAATGTCTAACTTTGGGATCATTGAGAGGAAGAGATTCATGGTTTATCTTTTTGAAGCCCATTTCAATACAGACCACAAAATGCTGTGTGAAAGTGTCAGATTGAACAATGGAAGAATGAGTCATACATTTTTGTCTTCTGTTGCAGATTCATCAAGCAAAGCTGCAGAGTATCTGGCAGAGGAACACACACACAGAGAAACCCGCGCACTCCTCGGCTTCCCCCTGGACGATTACTGTATTAAACACAGCAGGGGGGGGGGCGTCACAGTTTGCTGGCTTCCCTTTGTGTCTCCAATATATATTTTTCAGCTTCTTCTCCACATTCCACAAAGGCACCAGGCCTACAGTTTTTAGTGCACATGATGCTGTTTTTTTCTTCTCTAACTTGTCAGCAGGTGAATCACTAAGCATACTGTGCATCTTTAGCTGCTGTCAGGTCCGGTCTGATGCAGTCGGGTGAAGGAGATGGTAGGGGTGTTGGCAGGGCGAGACACCGGCAGCCATTTGTACTCCAGGTCTTGTGATGGAGGATCCAAACACCAGTTGTAGTGCTTTAAGAGGTACACACAGGCTTCCTGATGGAGAGAGAGAAAAATTGTTTTCAAAATGCGTTGTAACTTTAAATTTCTGCAACCCTCTCCCTGCATGGGGGACTAAATTTAGCGTTTAAGAGCAGGGGTCGGGACAAGATCCCTTTATAGTCTGCAAACACAAAATGTTCAACTAGATGAACTCTGCCAACACTTAATATGACTCCTTCTTGTAAAGCTGCTTCATGTTTTTCAGGTTTGGAAATAGAAATGCAATGCAACACCTTTAAGCAAGCGGGTGGATAGAAACATGTCTGCAGTGTATGTTTCAAAGAATAGAAGACTCAAATCATGTTACAATGTTACAATGTCATTTAGCAGACGCTTTTATCCAAAGTGACGTACATACGAGAACAAGAAGAACACAAGCAAAGATCTAGACAAGAGGAAACAAGATCAGTAACAAAGTGCTTCAAGTCCATTTGGGTGCAGGTAGAGCCAAGCAGTGTAAAGGCAATGCACAAAAGTAAATAAGGATTTTTTTTTTTTTTTCATAAATGGTTTATGTCTGCGCTCATTCCCCTGTTCAGAAGAGTTCAATAATAATAATGTACATTTGATTTTTACCAAAATGTCACCAGTTAATATCACACTCCTTCACGCTCAGGCCTTTATCCTTCATAAGATATACAACAAGACTGGAAACAAATGATGCTCTGTTCTATTTTACTTTACACACACTGGTGATATCACAGTCCTCAGTCGTCATTGGCTGACACTCTTACCACAAATCCCACCAATCCAATTCTCTAGTAGTGACAGCCAGTTGCCCCGCCTCCCCCCACTTTATGAATGAAGACTCTCCTGATAGAGGGGGAGGAGCGGGATGAATGAACCCGACAAAGAAATGGAGGAAAGAAGGAAATGGAGGAAGGATGATCATGGTGGGGGTGGGAGGAAGGAAAAAAGAGGAAGGATGAAGCAAGGAGGCGATGAGTCACATCTCTGACCTAGATCCCTGCAGTCTACTTTTTACCCTGGTGACGCCCTTGTGTGAATGCGTGTGGTGGTATGTGCCAGTGGTCAGTCTGCTGAAAAGAGATGCATTTTAAACAGTCAAGTAGCCTGACTATCAGAGGTCAGGTTACAGCGGAAGAGAGGTTCAATGTATGCATCATTGATGCAGAATAAACTTGATTAACATGATGGAGACTGTGCATGTTTCTGAGTGCTGGGTCATTCCTAAGTGCTTCTTGATGCTGCGGGGAGAGAGTTGTATCGAGGGACAGGAAAACATTGTGAGCTTAACGGAGATCAGTGTTGACCCCACTGCCCTGGATGACATCATGTTTCTGAAATAAGTCAGCCCACAGTGATTAGTTGACAGGTGACCAGGCTGCGTCAGTGTAAGTGATATTAAATATTAATCCTGACAGCAGATGACCTCATTGACAAGGCTCAGGGAACACTGACGCTGAAAGACTCTCATCAGATACAAACTACAAATACTTATAACGTTAAACTACAACATCCAAATTTGATGCTTCAGGTTATCCTTTTTTATAATGTAGTGTATTTTATATTTGTACATTGCACACATAATTTGTATTTCCACTTTGAACAGTTGCACAGTCTTCTTTGCACAGTTCACATTTTACCAAGGCTGAGCACGTCCATTCATTTCTTCATCATTAATTATTACTGTTACCTTTTTTAAATTAACTTTTAACATGGAAGTTCATTTGAAAAACTGTTTTCTTAAACTTTGTCTTCTTTGCATTGACTGACCCACATGTAGCAGGTTGGCAGCAGACATGGATGATGAGGTGGTGCTAACGACTTATCTTTAAGAGCAGGCTCTAGCATGTAAACGATATGCAGGTACTGTAAAGAGCCATTTGGGAGCCAAATGAACTGGTTCTTGCTGAGCTGAACCAAATGATCTGGATCGATAAAAGGAGCCAGAATTCCCATCAGGCGCATTTACACAGAGGTTGTTTACCTGAGAAAAAATATGAGGATTCAAACCCTGCTCTTACACGGCACAATGGTAAATAGATGGCAGATAGATTGAGCTAGAGCCCATAGCCTTTGTAGATTTAAAGTAACCTGTGGATCTTTATGGATATGTGTGTGGATTACATCTCATGGACTTGGATAGTAGCAACCCTTCCCAATCCAGCAGGTGTGGAGTGGATCATCAGAGTTCTAATATTTTTTAACATTAACGTTTATGTTAAATTATATTAATTGTAAACAGATTAAATGGATTGGCTGTCGAGGCAGATGGCTGTCTAACATGAGTCTGGTTCTGCTCGAGGTTTCTGCCTGTTAAAGGAAGTTTGTCCTCTCTGCTGTAACTAGCTAAATACTGTGAGGTGCAATGCTCATGGTGGATTAAGGTGGGGTCAGACTGAGTCTTACCCTGTCTTGGTGTTGGGTCTCTGTTCATAATTTGACATAGAGTGGTCTAGACCTGCTCTGTTTGTAAGAGAGTCTTCAGATAACGTTCTTTGTGATTTGGTGCTATACAAATAAAGATTGATTGATTGATTGATTGTTATCAAAGCTTAAGTCTTTGGTAATGGAGGCAGGAAACATGGGGAGTAGAGAGTGGGGGAAGAAATGCAGGAAATGGTCACGGCCAGGAGTCGAACCTGCGACCTCTGCGACGAGGACTAAGGCCTCTGTATTTGGGAGTGCTTAGACAGCTAGGCCACCAGCATCCCGGAGGGGGTACATTTTTATTTTAAAATAAAAAAAGTATTTTTTAATATATATAAATAAATTTTAAAAAAAAATTCTTTTAGAGCTTTCTTTAGAGTATCTGTCCTCTGTCTACTTTTAAAATTCAAAAACTACTTGAATGTGGTCCTGATCCATTTAGATTTGTATAAAAAATACAACAGAATTAATGATAAAATCCACATTTATAATAGCTTAACAACACATAGAAAAATACAACTTTTGGCCAGAAAGAAGCTGATGATACAGTATCCAAAGCAATAGAATGAAACCATTGTTTGTCCACATTATCCTATTGGTGACACTTACTTAGGCAATAAAAGCAGTCCCTGGTTTTCTAGACTAATCCAGCTCTAAGTGGAGACATGATTGTCTTGCTGAGATGTAGAAAGAGCAGAGTGTCTCACCAATTTGGACATTCTACCTGAGCTCTCTCCAATCAGGCATTAAAAATGACTCACGAATGACTGTGTGTGTGTGTGTGTGTGTGTGTAGCACTGAGTCATCCCTCACAGTTTTGTTAGTTTGCTTAAACACCTCCGTCCACATTGCGTTTCTGCACATGTGCAGTTTCTTCCTTTAAGAACATACAGACGATGTCTCTTTAAGTGCAATCGACCGGCTTAGGTTAAATAACGTACTTTATGTGTTAGTTAACAGTCTGACTCAACGGATGTGAACTGCTGAGATAAGCCTCTCATTGGCTGACAAGTGCAATCTGCTTCCTTCCCTCTGCTCTCTCATCCGTCCCTTCCTGCCATGTCCATTGAGTAACAGCAACAAGAAGCTTTAATGCGTATCATGGCAATGAAAGAAGTAATAAGAAGACTGCAAAGAAAACTGGCTTTAAAAAACACACAGAACCATCTACCTTAACCAACAAGCTCAAGATTTTACTAAAGTGAAACCTAATTAAGAGTATAACGGCCAATTCCACCAGATCCATGTGTCAGTCTGTCTCTGATGAATGTATGAGACACTGCCTTAAAGCTGGGGTTGGTAATCAGATTCAGATCCACTTTTTGTTATACTGGTTAAAATGATCTTTATGTCCTGATGGCAATCAATACATAATGTGTTCTTAAAAAAGAAGGAAGAAAAGCTGCTATCTACAGCCGGAGTAAACCTGGGAAAACACCAACCAATCAGCCTTTTTTGGGTGCCAAAATTTTAAACCATTCAAATCCCGTCCTGCTGTTCTGCCCGCCTCCTGCGCGTACATTTCCCCGGCGTTCACTCCTCGTCCCCGTCTCCTGCCTCTGCTTCCCCTGACTCTACTGACTGCCCCTCTCGCTCGACCTCAGGCCTGTCCCCTCTGACCCGATGAGGTGCTTTGCTCAGGACTGTAGTCCGGATCAGAGTCTACAAAGCTCTCACCACGGGGGCTCTGACAAGCAGAAGAATGAATGACATTTACTAAGTCCTACAGAAAATGTAGATGTACTGTAGCGTCCGTCCGGACGCTGTAGGGATGACGAGTCGATTTGTGAACACATTGAGTTTTACTAAGCGGTCACTGTCGGCCGTGATCACGCCAACCAACAAAACAACAATCAATGTTTGAATGAATGAAGAACTTCTCCTCTTGTCTCTCCTCTCTCCAGCTCGCACACTCTACACCTCTCCTGATGCCTTCACTGACCGTCAACACTGTAGGAATTAAGAACATCTACACTGAACAGGTTTAACAAACAGTAGAGCTGTTACAGTATTATATATGTGTTATAACTTTTCTCCTGATATCGTGTCACCAGTACAACTGGATAATGCTAGCATGACAGTTGTGAGTACTAACAGCAGCCATGTTTGTTTGTGTTTTTAACTTTCACTATGAGAATGTTTTGGTGAGGACCAGTTTTGAATCAGTCAGCAGCGCTCGTGCATGTGAGGGGGGGGGGGGGCGTCGTTTTGGAGGAGCTCTGAGGGAGGAGGGGAGGGGTTAGACGGAGTCCTGAGGAAATGCTACATTCAAATTCATGCTAGTTTTCCGAGACTGCCAACCCCAGCTTTAAGCTGCTACAGTACAAATGATGCTACAATATGGATGTGTCAACAATAATGAGTCTGTCCTCATTTGTTTTCCCCAGTTCAGGGAAGTTCCTGCCAATATAACCAAACTTCCCCCTAAAAAATAAAAGCAAAATAGTTCTAATCTGTTTTATCCAATTACTTAAACTTAAACTGAGATATTATAGTCTGCTAAAGTCAGGGATGTCATTCTTTTGTTTGTCATTTTTAGTAAGTGTTCCCCTGTCAGTGTTGTAAACTGTATTCCCACTCTGTGAGATTAGAAGACAGTGCAGTTTTGGGAAGACTCAATCAGATTTAACTTTACTGGTTAACAAAACACATACATGTTTATTTATTTGTCAATAATTATTAACTCACCTGAAGATAGTCTTGGATATAAAGAATAGCAATGATCCAAACACCCAGTTGCATACGTTTCTAATTAAAGTCTTGGAAATCCCCTGGCTCACAATGTTTGTTTTTAAGTTAGTGTCACCCCCTAACTCTCCTGTGTCAAGGCTCACATAGCACACTCACACCCACACACACATAGCTGTTCTCAGAGGGAAGCTCCTCACATGGTAAATAAATCTCTCTCCTTCCTGTTTTGACACCTGTATCACACCTGTCCTGTTCTTGTGCTTCCCACAGGCCATGTTTGCACGTGTGTGTGTGGGTGTGTGTTTGTTTGTGTATGTGTGGGTGTAGGTGGATGTTTGCCTGCGTGTCTCTGGAGTGTATAGGTAAAGGTGGCTATGGTGAGTGGTGCCTTGGGGACTGACAGGTGGTTTATACAGGACAGTGTGTACCTGGGCTCTCTGTGAGAGATCTGTATTAAACCCACACAAACAAACAGAGACATCATACCCAAGAGCAATTCACTACTAAATGTATGATTGGTTCACCTCTTCCTCTTGAATTAGCAGGGTATGAAACTTCAAGCTGTGCACGATTAAGACTGACTTTGTTCTTTGATTAAAGTTATATGATGTCATTCACCAACAGTCGTGCAACTGTTGGGACCCTTTCTGGTAGCAGGTCCTGTTCCCAAATCTAGGTTTTCCCAAATCTCTCCTCTCTTATAATAATCCCATACTTTGATCACAGTTTTAAGCACACCGCTTTTAGCAGTAAAAGGAATCTTCAGCTGTGAACGAAACAGCGAGTTCTATGAAGAGATACATTTTATTGTTTTGTTAAAAGAGTTGTATTTCAGAAAAATATTCAGTTATATGATTCAATTTCAAGAACTATATTTTGGGTTTTGAACAAACCCTACTACCCCCCTCTCGCTCACTTCAGTAATATTGCTTGTATTATTCTTCATCAGCACTGTTGGATCCTCTCTGCCCTCCCTGAAGGTGAATAAACACGTTGGTGGTTCATTTTTCCATCAGCATAGTCCAGAAGACTTCCCCCTAACCCTGTGACATAGAAGCTGAAATGCAAACTGCAGGGCTGACACTGAGAATCATCATGTTCACATCATTTGATTCTCTCTTAAGAGTCTGTCTTTGTGGCTGAAGGACATTTATAAAAAGCAGCTCAGAAAGAGACTGAATAAGAAGTAAGAAGTATTATAGAGAAAAAAAAAGAGAAATAGCCCTAATGAGCATGAGGTTGGCACATGTACAGTTGAGGTCAAAATGATTAGCCCCCCTTGTGAAATCAGATAAAACCCTTGATTTCTCCATGAAAATGACCATTAAAAACAAGTGTTTATACTTTATGTGTTTCCAACATAACAAGACAAATGTTCACTATGTTTGACTTGGATATTTTGTTGATGCAATGAATTGAAACAAGAAAAGGTAAAATGACATGTCCAAAATGATTAACCCCCTGGCCTTAAGTAGTCAATAGTGCGCCCGTTCTGAGCCATACCTGACAACAACCTCTTCAAGTAGTTCTTTACAAGGTTGGCACATGTCTCTGGAGGGATTTTGGCTCATTTTTCCAATGCAAATTGTTCCAGCTGGTCCAAAATACATGGTTTCTGAGCATGGACATTCACTTTGAGCACCCGCCACAGATTCTTCACAGGATATAGATCTGGGCTCTGTACGGGCCACTCCAGGACCTTGGTTTTGGTGTCCTCTAAGAACTGTTTGACCAATTTTGACGTAAGCTTTGGATCATTGTCTTGCTGGAAGACCCAGCACCAACCAAAGCCTAGACTAAGAGCAGAGTTCTTCACATTATCCCTCAAAATGTCAACATAACTTTCTTTTTTCATGATGCCATGCACCAGAACAAGGCTCCCAGTGCCTGGGGCTGCAAAACAGCCCCACAGTGCGATGCTCCCTCCACCATGTTTAATTCTGAGGACCGTGTTCTAAGGGTTGAAGGACTCTCCCTTTCTTGGCCAAACATGAACAACATCCATGCGCCCAAAAAGTTCCATCAGATCAAAGAATGGACTTCCAAAACTCATCTTTACCTTTCAAATGTTCTTGTGCAAACCTCAATCTGGCTCTGATGTGCTGCTCTTTGAGTAAAGGGGTTCTTCTGGGACGATGGTCCTGAAGCCCACTACGATGAAGATCCCTCACAACTGTGTTCCTTCAAACATCAACTCCAGAGGAGGTCAGGTCAGCAACAATCATCTTGGCAGATGTCTGGGGCTTCTTGTTGACATCTTTGACTACTTTCCTCTCCAGAGTTCTTGAAATCTTGTGTTTTCTACCACGCCTAGGTTTGTTTCTAACAGAGTTTGTCTTCTTGTACTTTACAATGATGCAACATACAGCTGTTCTAGACACTGTAAAACGCCTGGAAATTACAGTATAGCCTCCCCCCTTATTATGAGCCTCCATTATCTTCTTTCTGAGCTCAAGACTGATTTCCATTGTCTTTGGCATGGTTAGTATGAGTAGTCTCTCTCAGTAACGTGTTCAAGTGCCCTGTTTGGAGTCCCTTAAGTAAATCTCAATGCTGTTTGAATGCTCAGGTGTTGTTAGGAAGCCAACAGACCTACAGGTGTTGTTAGGAAACAAACTGACTGCACAGGTGTGTTTTAAAAGCAAAAAATCACAGGGGGGCTAATATTTTTGACCATCCCATTTTTCACTATATTTGATATAAAGTTATCCTAAAAATGTATTTTACATTCCAAAATGTACCAAAGCTACTAAAGAACACTGGTGAATGTTTGCTTATATCAAGTTTTATCAATGATTCAAACATTGGGCAGAATTTAAGGAAAATGTTCCAGAATTCCTGGGGGGCTAATCATTTTGACCTCAAGTGTATATACTTAAGGCGTGTGTGTGCATGGCAGCGTAATGAGGAAAGAGATGCAGTCACCTTAAGGAAGACATCGTTGAGTTTGGTCCCGATGCAGCCTCTGGGCCCGTTACCGAAGGAACACAAGAGGTGCTCCTGACCTGCATTCCTGCACAGACAAATGAGACAAATAAGTTACACACTTATGCAAAATGTTGGCGATGAAATCAGAGATTCAAAACATTCTGAAAAAGCTTTAAGAGTTATGGGAAAGAAGATGCTTAAAAAGGATTCAGAAATTAGAGTGCCCAAGCCAGTATTCTTCAGCCCGCACAACTAATTCAAATTCCATTCACAGTTGGCCCCTCAGCAGAATAATGATCCAGGCCAGGCGATGAAGTCATGATAGGCAGTTGTCTGTTAAACACAACAGGACATGAGTATTTGACAGTTTGGGGGAAAAAAAGGGGAAAGTAGATGTGATGGGATGGAATCTGGAAGTTGGAAGAACAACATCGTTGATGTCTGGTACCTGGTTTACGACTTGGTCTACAACCAAGTACCAGAGAAGTTGGGATACCCCCTTTATCACAGAGCTTTAAATTGCTGTGCTTAGTTATTTTGGCAACTGTTAGCATGCTTAAATGCTATAGTTAGATGGTGAATGTGAGATTAACAATTTGGCTTGGTCTCATCTTAAAGCTCCTGTGTGAAACTTTTTAGTTTGTGTCAGTTTTGGCGCCCCCTGTGGACAAAGACATATCCATTATCTTATTTATAAGCAATGATTCATGACAACAAATCTTGTCCTGCTTAATGAAAAATGTAAAAAAGCTGCTATAATAGCATGTTGTTAACCGATTCTTCTGAGATTAGAGATATTGAAATTACGATATAGAAATAACTAATAGTGCCCCCCGTGCTGTTGTTTGCTTTTGCAGCTCATAAAGAAGCATCAGTATTCATTTAGTTCTGTGTCATAAGCAGTTAAAAGCTCCTCACAGGAGCTTTAAGCTCATTTACAGGTTCAATTAAAGAGCACTTGTAACTAAATATATTTAAATCCTGAAGTGTTTACATCCATGTCTGGTAGCATGCAGTCTTTTTCAACTTTAAGATGTTGATCAGCATAACAGGATGTAAACAGCAGCTTTGATCCATAGACTGTATAAAAAATGGACGTAGTATCCGTGACTTCACCCTTCTGTTCCTGTTCCTGTTTTGAAGCCATATTGGAAATGCTGAACACAACTAAACTTTGTCCGAGCTAGTGTGTGGTAAAGACACACCGCCTGTCAATCAAGTCAGCCATGTCCTTATTTGGGCAAACCAAACCAAAAAAAATTCACCCCCATACAGTGTATGCCAAGAAATGAGCTACTCAGACCTAAACTGTTTGTTGAACCAGGCTGTGAACATGTTTATTATTGCTGCAAAGATCCGTCTTCTTTGAAAGAGTGTGTATGTGGTTTCTGGTGTTTCTGAAACAAGCCTCAAGTGGATGCTCGATGAACTGCAGTTTATAACACTTCTGCATGGGCTTCATATTCTAAGACTGAGGGTTGCTGCTTGGTTTGAACAATACCAACTCTGTGCTTTTTCTAGCTGAACTTTGACCTCTGCATGGTGTCAAAGCCAATGAATTGATTAACATGACTTTTGGTGATTTTTTTCGTGAACACCACCTGGACTCTGGCTAGAATGGATGAAATTGACTTAAAATTACAAAACAACATGGTTCTGAAATATTGTAGCAACTTGACACATGGCATCTGTCTGACTCTCTTCTCCACATAAGCTTCCGCCTCTAAAAACATATTTAAAATAAGGAGCTGCTGGTTGTTTCCAGCCTACAGATGTGTCAACAGCCTGCTAATGCAGACCATCTTTCCCCTCTCACTGCTAATGCATCCTGTCTTCCTGAAACCTGAGCACTGATTAAAGGCAAACAGGAAGCATTAGCTGTGTGTACGAGTCTGAGTCAAGTGTGAGTGAGAGGCTTTGTGTGTGTGAGACTTAGAGACTGAGAGAGCGAGTGTGGAGAATATTAGTGTTCTCTGAAGCTCACGTCTAATGGTTTAATGTTCTATTAAGGGCCATCCTGAAACACTGAAAGGTGTAATATAAGATGCAGGCCCGTAATACTGACACTTAGGTGGAAGTGAAGTCATACCAGGTTCAGTCTAGTTGAAGTCTTGGCTGTATATTAATATGGACATCACACCTCCATGCTCCACTGATGAGATGTGACAACCCTGACGCAGTTGTCTCACCCTGTCTGGATTCTGTTTGACATAACCACAAGCTACCTATACATGAGCCCTTACATAATACTGTAAGGGAAGTAAAGGAGGATCCTTGAAGCTCTGTAAGTGTTTTAATTTTAAACAATTGGACTGTTGACATTTTGGACTTCTCTGGAGTAGTTCTATTCATGTGGAAAAATGTTCATTATTGAGCATCCAAAGTCTGATTCATTGCTTTTAAGTTCCATCAAGTACTATTGCAACACAACCCACTGCAGCAGCTATGACTTGTATCTGTTTGAGCCCGAGGGGGGGCGGGGAGGTAGGATGTTAACTTGCCAGCTTTGCTTCCTACTCGAAAAACACATCCACAGACAGCTTGATGATACAGTATGTAACAGGACACACACAGCGGACAGGATACACATCCAATATGCAGGCGCACACACACACACACACACACACACACACACACACACACACACACAAAACTAAACAGACAATGTGTTGAGACCGTAGTTATCGTAGGTGGGCTTGTTATGTAACAGCACTGCAGTCATTACTTTAAAGAGCCAGGTGGCACTGAGGAGCCAGGCAGCTATCAAGGCAGACAGGAAAATAATCTCTAGGAAGACTGACAGATGGAGAGGCAGAAAAAGAGGCAGGTAGGAGGAAAGGGAAACAGACCGGAAGATAAGTGGAGGGATACAGCAAACACACATCAACCCACCCCACCCTCACCCACACCCACACACAAACAAACAAACAAACAGAAAGGAAGTTAATTAATTACTCCAGAGGGAAATTCACTCGTTTGAGCAGCAGTTAAGACAAATAACTTGAAAACACTGAATCTACTCTACTGACAACAGTCTACCAACCCCAAGCCAATTATTTTCTACCAGACATAATCTTAAAGTATAGAGTTTATTCCTAAATCTATAGGCTATAGAGTTTTTAATAATTAGTACTTTAAAAGGTGAACAGTGATGCACTTTTTGAGACTTGTCTTTAAATGATGAATTCAGTGCAGATGGATATTTAATGCAGCAGAATGAACATAATTCCTATCATCATGTCACTGACCGCAACTATACAGCCTATTCTTAAATAGAAGACTGAGCCACACTGTTAGTATTATTCAGTGGACTCATTTCATGGATATAGTTTATTTTAAATGTCGAATTTTTCATAATGATAGTCTTATACGGTTGGAGGTCTTTGCAAATTTAGATTAACATCATATTTTCTCCAGGAAAAAAAAAATCTCCTCTGACTCATTCTTTAACCCCATCCTGTCCTATCCCGCAGAGCAGACAGCACGCACACACAAAGCGCATAGGGAATCCCCATTGGTAAAAAACGGGTATGAGGTGGCCAGTTACCATGGCAGCAGCTAAATGTCTATTAATTCTATCACATTTCGTAAAATGACACCCTTTACTGAGTTTACGTTATTCCAGGTTAAAGCTAAACGCCATATTTGATACACTATGGGTAATATTTTAAGGGTAATTCACCTTTTTTTGTATTATTATTTCGAGAATCTAAGATATCTTTTGTTAAGTGTTTCTTTAAAATACGTTGATTGTGTGTCGCCAGGTCTGAAGGTATGGAGACAAACCTTTACCCTGGATAAAGCTAAAGGGGTCACAAATACAACAAAATATGCACAATATATTTTCCCTCTAAAAAACACTGAAGATCATTTCTTTAAATAAGGTATTCCTTCCCTGTGTTTTTATTTTCTGCCAGTCTGCACAAGAGATAAAAGCTGTTTCATGATCATGTTCGAGGGTAGAAGACGGGATTAATCCAGCCTGTGCAATTGCTTCAACAGATGCTGCAAAAATGAGCATCATGTTTGTCTGTGAATCGTATTTATCCCTGCTGATAAAGGTTTCTTAATGGCGTGTAAGATAGAGGGAAAGCCCCAAACAAAAAGAAGACATTTTATTTTGAAGGGATCACCCTTTTCCATTCAAAGAGTCACACACATATAGAATGAGGATCTTCTCTGACTCATTTTTTCAGCAACCCATCCCCCCCACAGGCACAGGGTATTTTTCTCCCCCCACCCTGCACATACATATATTATACACACACAGAGGGATTCCCTATTGGTAAAAACGGCATCAGGTGACTGGTTTCCATGGCAGCAGCTTCCTACATACATACATTCATAGATTTTTTCCTCCCTTTCTGCTGTGTTGCCTGAATGAACAAGCATGAATGAGAAAAAACAGGTGAATGGAGGAAATTCATGAATAGAGAAGCAGTTAAGAGAGAAAGTTGATGAAGTGGAAGAGCCAGAGCAGGTAGCATTCAGGGAGACTGTGATGCTATCTGCAATCAGTCTTCAGCTGAGCCTTTGGGAATCTTGTTATTGTTTCCAAAGCCAAGGAAAGCTTTATTTGCTGTTTGACTGTCAGCACTTATGATGAATGTGACAGCATTCAAATCAGATTTGGGTGTTCATGCTCTGTTAATTCATCTGTATCAGTTGCTATGGTAACATTGTGGCTATATGTATGCGCAAGTGCTTAGAGTATGATTTTCTCATACAGGTTTAGAAAGCAAGCTTAAGTTTAGTCCCTAGACTAAGTTGACTTTTCAACCAGTTTTGTTTGGAAGAGTAATTCTAAAAAAAAGTAAAAACTACATAAATTAAATAAATTATATAATTTAAATGATTATTTATTTATTCTAAAATATTGTCCTGAGTTAAGATTATAATTCTGAATCATAATTCTAATTATTTTGCAAAATGTTGGCGTTCATACAGAAGTTGGCTGTGGACTCCTTCACTAGAGGCTTGTCCTGTCAGATATTGTCATGAGTTGCTTTTGTTATGTTTTGGTTCTTCCTTGTTTTTATCTGTATCGTTCTTCCTGTGTTATTTGTAGTTTTTTGATTTGTGTGCCATGTCTTGTGTACTTGTATTCCCTGTCTGTGTATTTTCATCCATTAGTGTTTCCTGTTTTTATTTTGTAGTTCTTGCTCCCTGTGTGTCTGGTTTAGATTTACCTCCTGCCCTTGTGTGGTTCCCTCCACTTTGATTGCACCTCTTAAGCTTTCACCTGTGTCTTTCAATATGCACATTCAATTGCACTATGCACAATATTTTTATATTTGTATTTTTACATTTATTACTATGTCTTCCCTTAATTGTATGCTCTTTTTTTGGCTTAATGCAGGACCTGAGAAACGAAATTTCGTTCCATATCATGCGACAGCTTGTATTGGTATGACAATAAAAAACCTTGAATCCTTGGATCCTTGAATCCTTGTGTCAGACATGTGTCTGATCAGCTCTTTTAGTCTCGGTGTTTTATCCCTCTGACTTTACAGTTTAAATCATTTAACACTGAAGAACATCTTAACGGAGCAGAAGGCCTTGAATTAGGATTTTTCTGTTGGACTGCTTGGATTTTTGTGTTTTGGACTTTTGAAGTAAGTTTTCTTAGTTTTGCCTTTTTGTTCCTTTGTTTAATAAATTCTATTTCTGTTGTCTGTACGTGGTTCCCTCTCCTTGTTTTTATCACACATGACAGATACAACAATTTTTCAGAACATCAAAAATTAATCCACAACATCTGACTACACATAAACTTAGGTACTTCGAGGAAAAAGGATACATTTTTGTGTGTTTGTTCAACAATGGCACGCACAAAAGTGTGTTTCAGAGTCAGGAGCAATCATGCAGTTTGGACTGAGTGTGAACTTTTCATAAATATAACCACACATGTGGGGCTACTATGGCTCAGTGGTCAGTTGTCTATCAATTGGAAGGTTGGCAGTTTGATCCCAGCTACCGCAGTCACATGCCGAAGTGTCCTTGGGCATGACACTGAACCCAAAATTGCTCTCTTGCTGTTGTTCAGCATTGTGTGAATGTGTATGAATGAGATTAACTAATACTGATGGTCCCTTAATATAGCAGCCTCTACCAGTGAGTATCAGTGAATGAGAATGGGTGTATGTGAAGAGAGGTGTAAAAGCACTTTGAGTGGTCAGAGAGACTACAAAAGCGCTACATATGTCAGGATGAAGGGAAGTAAGACACAATTGCGGAATGGGAGGGAAGGGGGGTTCTTAAAGTTATCCCAAAGGAATGACCACTAATATCCCAAGTGACAAGGGGGAAAGGGGAAATAGACAATAATAATGAGCAAGAAACAACCACAACAAAACTGGTGCAAGGCAAACTAAAGCACCGTTGCCGAGCAGCTGACCAGAAAGCAAACTCTCAGGGAGACCCTAGACAAAACTCCTCAGTAAACACAAAGATGGCCCAAGGGGCTTTAATATACCTATCTATTTATCAGATAGAAGTGTACATAGTGTATACATCTGTGATAGTTGCCATATTTTATTTTATTTTATTCTATTTTATTTTATTCTATTTTATTCTATTTTATTTTATTTTATTCTATTTTATTCTATTTTATTTTATTCTATTCTATTCTATTTTATTTTATTTTATTTTATTTTATTCTTTTTTATTTTATTTTATTCTATTTTATTTTATTTTATTCTATTCTATTTTATTTTATTCTATTTTACCTTTAACATTGCTATTATTATTGTTATTATATTTTCTAACTATGTTAGTACATTGTTGTTTTCCCCTGTCCCGTGTTGTAAGCTGCTGTAACAAAAGAATTTCCCCCAATAGGGGACCAATAAAATATATCTTATCTTATCTTATCTTATTGATTTATATTTGTTGTAGTTCCAGGGAAAACCAACTTCTGTACTATAGACACACTTTGATTGCTCAAACAGAGAGGGACCCTCTCACTATCTCTGAAGGTGAGACAATGAGTCATCACAGAGCACTGACACTCACTGGTATATATAAACTACCCACACCTGGTCTCAATCAGGACCAATCACACACACCTGACTGCTCTAGGATGATTCGCCCACGAAACTCAAGAAGAAGCCAGAGTGAGAGCAAGTACAAGTCCATTTACCGTTTACCATTTACATTTGGTCTTTAGTAACTGTTTTGTAAGTAAAATGTAAGTCTGTTGATCTTCAATTTGCAACTTGAAACCCTGCACCTCAGCCAAAGGTGCAAAGTTAAATTGCACAAACTACAGTGTAGCTGTTTTCTCCTGGTGGAACATTGTTAGGGGGCTGATTATCGGTCTGGGTTATATATTAGGCAAGACAGGCAAGGCAACTTTATATATATAGCGCATTTCATACATGAGGGCAACTCAATGTGCTTTACATTAAAACATTAAAAGTATTGGAAACATTCAGACAAGCATAAAAGAACACAATTAAAATGAGAAGTGCAGATATTTGGCAGATTATCAGCATCTGCAGTTTTGTTTTACTGATGGCAGATCAAATAAATGGGTTAAAAAATACTTTGGCTCTGTTGCTGGTGTGTCCTGTACTTACACTTTCTCTCACCACTCTGTGTCTCCTAACATCCTGCCCACAACACAATCTGAGTGGCTAGACTACAGCTACTACAAGTTAACTGTTAACCCATGTATATGATGTTGAAAGTTTCTGTTTAAATGCCTTCAGCAAATGTTTTCTCCAAACTAAGTCTGGAGTTTGATAGTTTTTTGTTTTTAATGTAAATGCATATCAGATCTAAATATCGATTATCGGACTCATAAACAACCAATAATTGGTATCGGCCCTGAAACACGTACTGTGTATTGTTGATGTTTATACAGATGGACAAAGGATGTGGCAAAAAAAAAGTTCAAGTTCAACAACCAACATCTTGTTCTTCTTTGAGTCTTCTTTCCTCTCATCTTTTCCAGTGGTAACGACTGCATTTCAAATCCTACTTGAATAGATCTTGTCTCATTGTAGATATAATCTAAGTTTGGGCAGCCTGTCTGAACATTTAAGTATTTGCCAAATACCAGAGGTTCAGTTCCCCGAAAGAGAAATCAAAGAGTCCTTGGTTAAAATAAACGGCATGATAAAGAAACAGGGAAAGTAAAAGAGATAGATACTTAAGTCTCAGCTCTGATTCTATGAAAAACTACTTTATCTGTCCAAAGCGCTCAATGATTTCTCAGAACGGTGGCTCTTAACAAAAGCAATAATTCTTTCTCAGGAAGCAAAACTAAATCCAAGTTCAGTGATCAGTTCAGATTGCTGCTATGAACTAAGAACTTCCTAAAGGCAATTCAGTGCAGTGATAAATTAACCCTTTGAACCCTCATTTGATAACTGTTACCATATAAAGGTTACGTTTATGTTTTTCGAATATGAAGCCTTTATGGTTTTGATCATCATCTTAAAAGCTGTGCTTATGAAAAAGGTAGTTCTTATCTAAAGGACAAGAGCTCACATTTACTCATGCATTTTGTTCAGACATTTACAAGCAGCTAATGGCTTGTTCAAACACAAATCAGTGTTATCAGGAATAAAATACTGTTTAAAATCTAGCTGGAACATTTCCCAACATTCACCTGTCATGTACTCAGTTAAACCTAAAAGTAGTAGAGAGAAGTTGATCTCCATAGCTTTATGAAGTCAGCACAAAGGAAGTGATGCTCATACCAAACAGCGGTCAAAGTTTTTTCTTTCGTGTTTGACATTTTGCTCTAAAGCTTGCAGCTATGACTGCTTCCTGGATATAGAACCCCCAGCTTTTAAAACTAAACGCAATAAATAAAACAATTAATTTATGTTTATGCATCGCTGAATCATCTTAAAGCTGGGGTTGGTAGTCACGGAATAGCATGAATTTGAATGTAGCATTTCCTCATGACTCCGTCTAACCCAAGCCCAACCTCCGGTCTAAAAATATGAGTCAATGCGGAAGTGTTAAAAGCTGCAGTTCATCGAGGATCCACTTGAGGCTGGCTCCGGAAGTACAGGAAGTCACATACACATGAATGGGGAAAAGCTGATCTTTACAGCATTAATAAACATGTTTACAGTCTGGTACAAAAGATGAGTGTAGTCTGAATAGCTAATTTCTCGACGTCCTCTCACTGTGAGGGGGGTGAATTTTTTCTAATTCGGCAATTTCGAAGATATTGAGATTACCAGTCTTCCAATGAGAGGCACAGCTGCCTGCAGGAACACTGCAGCTGTTGGCTAGGAGGCTCAAAGCCCGCCTCTTTACGTCACACTGGCTCGACAGAAGCAATATGGCTGCCGCAGCCGATTGGTCTCAAAACAGCTCTTCAGAAACAGATGGGTGACGTCACGGATACTACGTCCATATTTTTTACAGTCTATGGTCTAACCCCTCCCCCCCTCCCCTCGGAGCTCCTCCAAAACGACGCCCCCCTGCTCACGTGCACGAGCGCCGCTGATTCACGACCATATGATAGTGACTGATTCAAAACCGGTCCTCAGCACATCAGTTTGTGTTTTGCACAACGTCAACTCATGTCTCACTCAGCGGTAAACAGCGGTGAAAGTTAAAAACACAAACAAACATGGCTACTGTTAGTACTCACAACTCACAGCGAGCAGGAGAGAGGAGAGACAGGCAGGAGAAGTTCTTCATTCATTCAAAAATTGATTGTTGTTTTGTTGGTTGGTGTGATCACGGCCGACAGTGACCGGTTATTAAAGATCAACGTGTTCACGAATCTAGTTGTCATTCCTACAGCGTTGGGACGAATGCTACAGTACATCTACATTTTCTGTAGGACTTACTAAATGTCATTCATTCTTTTGCTTGTCAGAGCCCCCGTGGTGAGAGCTTTTTAGACTCTGATCCGGACTACAGTCCTGAGCAAAGCACCTCATCGGGTCAGAGGGGACAGGCCTGAGGTCGAGCGAGAGGGGCAGTCAGTAGAGTCAGGGGAAGCAGAGGCAGGAGAAGAGGAGTGAACGCTGGGGAAATGTACGCGCAGGAGGCGGGCAGAACAGCAGGACAGGATTTGATTGGTTACACAAATTGGACCCTAATGACAGTGATTGGTTGGTGTTTCCCCAGGTTTACTCCGGCTGTAGATAGCAGCTTTTTTTTACCTCTTTTTTAAGAACACATTATGTATTGATTACAATTGGGGCATAAAGATCATTTGAACCAGTATAACAAAAAGTGGATCTAAATCTGATTACCAACCCCAGCTTTAAGAGATTTCAAGAAAAGAGCAGGTCTTTCTTTGTTGCATTGTTTTCAGAGACCCAACATGAGTAAACCATGAGCAAGCAACAAAAAAGGCACGTGTCAAAGCTCATCAAAGTTGCACTTGCGAAAAAACATTACACATGAATTTCACCTCAGCAGTCAGTGTTGATTCTAGTGAAATGAAGTCATCGACAACATTTATATTGGACTGCTTTATAAAAATGTGGACATAATTGCTTGCTGGTATTCAGTTAACTGGTTGAGATCCATGGAAGTCTTTCTACTTCCTGATACTCTTTGACCAAAGTTCTGTCAAGTGACAGGGTAAACATCTCTGTTATTGAACCTGAGTGAAAGTGCTGCATCTTGGCTCTGGAGTTCTTTGAAGCAAACCTCATGGGTCAGGGTTAGGCACATTGCACATTCTAATTATTATGTTTTTTAAACATGCAAACTCTGAACTTCTTTCCCATTAATCTGAAACATGCTAAACTTTATAAAAGTAAGACTTTACAACAACTTTAAGATCCTCACCGTCCACTCCACCTCTCTGGCAGGAAGCTGTCCGGCTCGTGGAACACCTCTGGATCTCGGTGGACGGAGTGGCTGATATAGATGACACCATGATTCTTTGGAACTAGAAACCCTGCGAGGGTGGAGTCCTACATATACAAAGAGAGAAGGAGCCATCAGAGTGAGCTTATTAAAATCAAGTGACATTCACTTATCAAACCAATAATTCTGGACTGTAAAGAAAAGTAAAGTGCTTGTCATGATACTTTTTGTAACGGTCTTCATCAGTCTCCATTCAAATTTCCAAGAACTTGTTATTTTTGTAAATGTGGGCTGTCAGAGAAAACTTCTTTTACCTAAGATCTTATTTGTTCTTAGCTCTACAAATGCCAAATCATGCGTAACATATACATTTAATACAACAATGTATTATAAACAGTTCATTTAAAGTTTTTAGCATTTTAAGGAACATATTGCAATACTTTCATGACAGACAACCAGAAGGAAAAGAAGGAGAACATGCTATTAATACCCCTTTGAACCAGAATGAATGAGAGACTTCTCTAATCCTGACATCTAGCTCAAATGATAGTTGCACTTTCATCCTGAACTGAATCTCCTGAGCTGGTTTTAAGCCCTGTTGAAAGAAGCCACCTTGGGGGCAAAAAGACCACATTCTCAATTGTTTCCCTTTTGAATCATCTTTTCACGTCATCCATTAGTCGCTGCACTAATGGACTGCCACAGAACATGATCACTGTTTCTCTTTCCCTTTCCCTCTCACTCATTTTTCTCTCTCTGCTGGAGTGGAAAATCTTTCACAAATCTCCTCCTTCTTTTTCACAGACAGATGCCCTTACTGAGTTCACTTTCTCTCTCTCTTGCTCACTCGCACACAAACACACTCAAGTTGCATATTTTAGTTCCACCTGGATGGAGCATCTACTTTTTCCACCTGATTGTGAATACTAATAATCTCTCTCTCTCTCATGCACTGACCTGGGCACAGAAACAGTACATTAACTTGTTTCTCTCCAGATTCAGTACTTCTTACTTACTGTTGTGTTTATTAGTAGTCTGTTTGTGGACACATGGTAACTAGGGTGTTATCTTACCTTTGTTCATATTCTGTATTTAATGTTTCAAAAAACGTTTAATATTCCCATTTCGTTGTTTATCATTATCTCATTCACTGTGTGTTGTCCCAAAAAAGAATTCTCTGTACCAGGATGAGGGTTTAACTAGATTACTAAATCCAGGACAATGTGTATATGTGCCAAAAAGTTCCCTGGTACTTGTGCCTATGTGAATGCATTCAGGACTGCAGAAGAATATGCCATTCATTTCAATTTTAATAAGTTATTTCATCAAGAGTATGTATACCAGATTGAGATAAACATTAAATGGCCTTGATTATTAAACCTCCCTTTTGAAGATTACTTTTTTGTTTTTATAAAAAATATACACACTACCAGTGAAAAGTTAGGACACACCTTCTCATTCAAGGGTTTGTATTTATTATAATTATTGTAAACACTTTAGATTAATACTGAAGACATCAGAACTATGAAAGAACATATATGGAATTATGTAATGAACAAAGACGTGTTAAACAAAGCAGAATCTGTTTTATATTTTAGATTCTGTAAAGTAGTCCCCTTTTTCCTTCATGACAGCTTTGCACACTCTTGGTAATCTCTCAGTCTGCTTCATGAAGTGGTCTCCTGGAATGGTTTCTAATGAACATGAGCCTTGTCAAGAGTTCATTTGTAGAATGACTTGCCTTCTTAATGTGTTTGAGACCATCAGTTGTGTTGTTCAGAGGTAGGGTTAGTACACAATGGATAGCCCTATTTGACTACTGTTGTAATCCAGATTATGGCAAAACCAGATTATTTCATAGTTTTGATGTCTTCAGTATTAATCTACAATGTTGGAAATAATTAAAATAAATAAAAACTGTTGAATGAGAAGGTGTGTCCAAACTTTTGACTGGTGTATATTTATATATAGATATATACATTTAAAAAAAAAAAATAATAATAATGATAACAGAAAAAAACACATTTATTTTAACACATCTTAATTATAATGGCATTTATTATATTTTAGAATAAAGTGTTACGCTGGGATGGACTGGTGACCTGTCCAGGATGTACCCTGCCTCTCACCCAATGACAGCTGGGATCGGCTCCAGCGCTCTAGGTTATGGGGGGGGGGTGGGGGCGCTGGAATCTATCCCAGCTGTCAAGCAGTAAAAATAATGGATGGATGGATAAAGTGTTTCATCTAAACTAAATTAAAGTGTAATCACCTGTGTAATTCAAGCACTTGTGGTACCAGTATTAAACATCAACGGCAAAACAATAAGAATAGTCTGTGCTTCCTTTTTGAATTCCTTACTGAAGTAAATTTGATGTTATTACTATCAATCCATCAATCTTTATTTGTACAGCGCCAAATATAAACAAACGTTATCTCAAGGCGCTTTTACAAATATCCCAGGTCTAGACCATACTCTACATTTAATTATTAACAAAGACCCAACATCAAGACAGGATACCATCCAGTCCCCTCTTACTCACAGGACTTATCTTATCTAATCTTAATCCAACATGACACCTCGCAGTATTTATCTAGTTACAGCGGCAAGGAAAACATCCTTTTAACAGGTAGAAACCTCCAGCAGAACCAGACTCATGTTAGACAGCCATCTGCCCTGACTGATGGGGTTGGAAAGAGGGATAGGAGAATAAGAGAGAGAGAGATATTATAATTATAATGATAATTTTTATGATCAGCCATATTCACATGACTTAATAATAAGTATTGATTGATGCCCCCTGTCCAACTTCTTCATCAGTATTTTGTCTTTATATGGGATGTATGTTTAAGATTATATCCTATCTGCATAAGTATAGAATAAAATTATCAATTTAAATAAATAGTAATAATAAGCAGTGGTTTCGGCCATCTTTAAGGCTTTCAGCCTGGATGACAGCTCTTGTAATGGGCCCACCTTTGATCCCTTTTCTGTAACACACTCACACACTCTTCTGTTTATCTGAAGTTTAAAGTCTTATTACAGCTGTAAGATTTTCTGTTTGTTATCACTTGTAAGACAGTGTTTTTAGGCCTGCTTTATTCAGACATTACTCTCAGTGACACAATATTTAGTCCAGTGCCCGCTGTTTAATATCTCTCCTGCACTCACATCCGTTATTTTAAAATCAACATCACAACTTTGCCTGAGTTGTTGAACAAGTTGTTCAACTTTTGAGCCACTCTGTTCTGGATGATCACTGTGTCTCTCCATCTTTAATTCCCCCTGGTGCTGTGGTTGTGAGTGACAGCTGACTCCAGTCCTGTGTGAACACTGTTTTTGCATTCAGAAGTTGAGATCCAGAATGTAAAATGTACACACTTCAGATTTATTTCAAGGAAGAGAAAGCTGTCTTATATTTGGGTCAATACTGCATAGGTCAATACTGTATATCTTTGACACTTCAGATTACAGAATTTGAGTATTTGTATTAATTTCAATATGTTTACAGGATGCTTTAGGCAGTATATTACATATTAATTATCAGTTGGCTTCAATGGAGCTCTTTTGAACTTTGACCTCAGAACACAAATGATCTGGGTCACGAGTCAGCACAAATATAAAAATCATTTTCCCTTTTTATTTACTGGTTTGTTATCATGTAATCCTTCTTGAACTGTGATCACTAAATTGAGAAATGTTCCTAATCTTTGACTTCCTTTTCTCTGAAATGTTCTGAATTGCCACACATCATACAACAGTGTCCCTCTGAGTCTGTCACGAATCAGTGTGTACTGATGCACTTCCTAGAAGTGACAAATGACTTTCCACTCGGCTTCAGTGTCACCAGCACAAATCACTCCCCGCACTACACCCTGCCCCCCCTCTCCTCACTCACATCCTTCCGGAAGGGAAGCGGAGCCAATCAATCAAAGGGATGGATCAATGCCTCTGATTGGACTGTTGCATAAGGCTGTTTGATGAGGCCTCAATGATAACCGACAGCCAGGGCAGGGGCAGGCGGGGCAACTGTAAGCTGCTGGCCAATAAAGAAACAGTGCTTCCAGAAAAGATGGGATTCTATTGGCTAACAGTGCTGATGTCAAACCAGAGAGGAATCATTTTAACGAATGAAAATCGATGTTGTAACAAATACAGTCGGCTTACAGGACAGAAGATGCTGTAATGGATACAGATTTACACAACAATACAGGTCATAGACTAGAATATTTAACAATCCCTCAAAGATAATACTTCACTAGTAAACACAATTGAAAATATGAATGCAGACCTCTGTTAGAGCTGGCAGACAATAACAGGAGTAATAAGCATGGTAGCACTGAACTTCAGCTGCTTTTGTCTTACTGTACAGTACTGCACTTGCTAAACCTGTGCAGAAGAGCCTAAAAAACATTGCTTTATTCACGAAGCATGCAAAAAAGTAGGGTACACCACAAACTGCAGTGTAGAGCAAATAGCATCACTTTGAGCCAGTGTTGTTGCCTGGATTCTAACATCTATTATGCATTAAATTAGAGCAAAATATGCCTCTTTTGATGCAAATGAGCATCATTACAAGTAACACCTCATTAACTAACACAGGTACAAGCAGCCTTGTGCAGTTAGACTGAAATGTAGTTGTCACACTACAAGTCTTCAGTGATGAAGGCCCAATTCCACCTTTGGATGACCTAATAATAATACATCTGTACATAGAGTCCATTATAAAAACAGTAATGTCAAAGTAATGTTAACACTCAGGGTTTAAATCAGTCTGGGGTTATCTGGGGCTCAACACCTGAACATACAGGCTGTGTATTACACACAACAGAGGAATGTACCTACCTGCACACAGAAAGGGGAAGTAGTAGAAGTACGCTGTATATAAATTGTCACATCCTCACACATCCACAGTAAAATGGTAAGGACTCTCCCTCTCCATTTAGCTCATCATACATATGGATAGAATTTAGCTCCATCAGGATGTGAGCACACAGTGCAGCTCTGAGCAGCAGAGAGTTTTTCAGCTTCACTATAATCAGTGCAATTTTCTTTATGAATTAGACCTTCAGACGGAGCAGATAGCAGGGGCAAAGGATGTGCAATTCTTGGTCCTAATCCATTCTTATTAAATTCCCTACTGACAAGCCTACAACTGACCCTCAACAAAAGGTGGACATCATAAAACTGACCAAAATGGCATTTAATGCAAGACTAGTATAATTAACTGCATGTGTATTTTGGCCACCCTGTGACTATTGGTAATGTAAAATAAAACACCAGTGTGAGTACCAGACTGTATGAGAATTCAGCCAAAGTAGTATGTCACCATCTAGTGGATAAAAAGTGCAACACAGCAAAGAAAATCCTGGTCTGTATAACTTCATCAAGACTACAGGAAGATAAAAACATGATCTAGATGATATTGGGAAAAAACTAATGATGTACTAATGTCATGAGTTATTCTAGTGAAGTTTTTATTTCCCTTGTGGTGTTTTTGTTATCATTACCTGAGTTGCTTGTCTTGCATTATCCTTGTGTTCCTGTTCTCCTTGTGTGTATTTTCACTTTGTTTTTACTAAATCAAGTTTTTAGTGTGTCCTTATCTACTGTGATTTTCAGGTCATGATCTTGAGTTTCGTTTTTAGTGTTTCCTGTTTTGTTTTGTAGTTATTACTCTTTATGTACCATGTCTTGTTTTATTTCCTTCCCTTGTGTGGTTCCCTCCAGTTAGATTACCCTTTTGTAGTTTCGCCTGTCTTGTGCTCAAACATGTTGGTCTTAACCCTGTGTACTTTTAGTCCGTATACCTTGTTCTTCCGTTTGTTTAGTTTTTCTTGTGTCCTCCTGTGATCTTTAGTGTTGCTTGTGTGGATTTTTCCTGTAACTTTTTTTGTGCTTTTCCTCAGTTGGATCTCATGTTTTTTTAATTGGGTTTTCATTTTGTATGGACTGTTTGAAAGTAAATTTCAAACAACCCTGGAAATTATCTATTGTTTCAATGCAGCATATATTGCAATAAAAAATAGTTTTCTTCATGAAATGATATTAATGTTTCCCATAGAATGAGTGTAACTTTGGCACCATATGCCACGATATTACCTTTGCACATGTGCACACTCTTATAGCTTTGTATTAACAATATCCTGTACAGTCCTAATAAATACATAAAGAACACAAATGATGGTCACATATAATGACCTCAGACAGAAAAACAGTGAGAAAATGTACACTACAGGATGTATTAGTACACAGTTTGCTGAAGTGAGAATTGAGCTTCACTACTAAGACTTGACTTTAAAATTCTAAGTATCCATGCGTTCATTTAAAAAAACTATGTTGTGTTGCGTGGCAGCACAAAATATACGATCTTACCTTTCTGGTTTTCCAGTTTTTGTCAGTTACCAGTTCATATCTTTATAGCCCAACAAATATGGAATGTTTGACTAGGATGCATAATCTGAGTCATTGCCTCCCCCACACACAATATTGGATTCAAAAGAACATGAGACATAGATTGGATAGTGGATCACTAAAATACAAACCTCAGGTGAACAGTCTTACCTGATCAGCTAATCTGCGTCCTCCAATAAAAGGAGGCCAAAGCCTCTGAACCTCCAGTAATACTTTGCGCAGGTAATCTGGGTCTTCCAGCGCTCGCTGACGAGACTGGAGATTAAAAATTGAAATTTTAATTTTGTGCAGAGAGAACTTGGCAATTAAAGTCAATGTCAAATATCATGGAAACAAGGATCTAATATTTGCTAAGCAAGAAAAAACATGCATCGACTAACTTTCATCTTACATGTAGTTCTGTAACACAAAAGATAAGATTATAGAACACAATCTACGAAAAGACAGGAACTAATCATATAGATGGATTGTAGTGGAATGGTTGAATTACATCCAAAGAGCTATAAAGTCTGAGTAAACCTTTGATCAAACTCAAAATCTGACACCAATATGATTGATATTTTCTGTATACTGATAATCTGTGATGGTGTACCTGCTCGTTTCCACTAAGCGCCAGTGTGAAGGAGGTTAGCAGTGATGCCAGAGCTTTGGGGATCAGAGCTGAGATGAACAACAGCAGATGCTGTGAGGCAGAGCTGGAGTCAGGCAGCGGCAAGGACGCAAGAGATCCAACGAAACTAAAGAGATATGGCAAGACAGAGAGGAGAGAGGAAATATTAGATAAGGATGACAGGCTCAACAGATTATTATGTTTAAGTATGAATTAACCAGCTTTTAGACATGTCACTTTTGTGTGGGTGTATGCATGTGTGTGGGTTACTGTTATTTCAAAGGTATTTCAAAACCTCTGATCTCATTATTCAGATTTCATAGACAAAAAATATCAGTCACTTAGTACATTTCAAAACTTGATGCTTGTCTAAGATGGATAAGTTTGCATATTCAAGAGGATAAAATTAGATACAAGCCAGTATCCAGGTGAGTTTCCCTTTAGCTGTAGAAACTAGAGTCTATAACATGCTTCCATGGGTTAGGGTTAGTCACATTTCACCAAAAATAAATCTGTGCATTACAGTAGTTTAAGGGGACACTCACTAAATTGTAGTTCTTTAAAGGTGACATATTATGCTCTTTTTCATCAATATATATTGGTCTAAGAGGTCCCCAAAACATGTCTTTAAAGCGTATTGCTCAAAAAAACACTTTGAAATCAGATTCTGGTCTGCCTGTAAACCCCTCTTTTTCAGCCCTGCTCAGAACAGGCTGTTTTCTGTATCTGTGCCTTTAAAGGAGAATGAGCTCTCTGACCACGCCCCCTCAGGAAGTGGGTGTGGCCTCGGCTGTCCAGCACGTTTAACTAATGTTTACATGTTGGCTGAATATACACGGCTGCTCACAGACCCGCGTTACTTCAACCCTCTGAATCTGATCCAGAATCTGATCCTGATGGAGAGGCGCCTGCAGCAGGACCTTTCTGAACCATTGGTCACAGATTTAGTGTTCCTTGTTGTTTTATTTATCAGTATGTCGACGTGTGTCTTGGTACACAGCTATGAACATGTAGCTATGTGGCTATGCTAACTAGCGCTAGCACTTTTCCATGAAAAATAAAAATCATCCACTAGCTCTTCAAATCTGCAGACGTGGGGAGTAAAACCGACCTTTGTGTTTATTAAGTTCAGCCTACAACTAGCATGCCTCCCTCCTAAGCTCCTTGTTAGCACACATGTGTGCAGGGAATGAAAAACAGAGGAGGGGTTGAGTTGTATTTTATACAGTCTATGGACTGAACAAGCTCTGAGCTCTGACTTCCGTTACAGACCGGATGGCGTTGTGACGTATGAAAAACACTGAAAACTGAAACGGCTGGTTTCACACACATTTACAGAAAGGTGGAGAAATCAGAACAGGTGCAGAATAGATTTTTTTCATTCTCGGGGGGTTTGTAGACATGCCAGGGAAACATATTTCAGGTAGAGAACCATTAAAAAGTCCATTTTGCATGATCTGTCACCTTTAAGGAATTTCCTTGAGCCTTGCACAACTAGTCAGTGGAAACAAACCCTACAGGTAAGGTAATCTTCATCATGGAGAAAACAAGAGGGAGAGGCTGAATATTTGTGCTTAAGAAACCAAAAGTTTTCCTGCTTGTACTACAACTGTACCAGCTTTGTCTTTGAAAATCATGTGGATAGGACTTTGAGTAAGACAAAGACATTAAGATCAACAAAGGTGGAAAGAACAAGAAAGTTTCAACAGAGGAAATGTAGAGGAAGAAAAGCAGTAGGTTGGGTTACTTTGTCTCTTCCAGTGAGCTTATACAGTGTTAATCTTAGAGCTCCCCCTAGTGACCGACTGTGGTCTAGGTCATAAAGCCAGCCCCCTCATCTTCCATGTGAAGAAGTTTAACTCAATGATTGACTGCCAGCTCTGTTGACAAATGCGGGCAGCGTTCTTTACCAGATGAGTAGAGTAGAGGAAGATGGATGGGAGAAAATGTAAGAAACAGTCACACAAGACTCATTGAACTTCAATATATAAGTGTCTGCTTCATATCAACACAAGAATCTGTTCTGTTTTGGACAACAGTGCAATATGTCAGCCTCCCTTGAGGAGGTTTTTTGCTTCACATCTCATAATGTTCGAAAATGATGGAACGTTGTCCACTCTGCATACAGTCAATGGTTTCTTCAAGCAACTGTAGGTGTGTCTGTGTCTGTGTCTCTGCCTGGCAAAGTTAAGAGGAGTACTTTTTACACAGATCCCAAAAGTACATCTAAATGTGTTCTTGTGTTTCCGTGCCCTTATACCCAGAGATGTGAAACAGAGAAAGAGGTACAGAGGCAAACGCAGCCTCACCCGTGTTTTTCATTCTCCAGTTTGTCTTTAATGATGTCCATCAGCTTGTCTCTGGCGTCCAGAGCAGTAGAGAAACCAGATGACCACAGAGGGACCTTCACATTCACCGGAGCAGAGATCAGACCTGCAGGGAAAGAAGAGGAAGTGATCAGCAAACAAGCGACAAGAGACGGAACAACACAAAGAATCAGACACTTTGGAACGAGAACAAAAGAGGAAGCAGGAGATTTTGCATCACAGATTGTACAACAACAACAACAACAGCTTCGTATGTAATGTGTCTGCAACAGAAAGAAAGATCCTTATATTACAGTAAATAATGAGTTGTTTTTTACCGCCTAATACAGTATCTGTGTGTCCCTACCATGCCAGTGTTGGGTGCAGAGTTGTGCGATTTCCTGGTAAAGTTCAGGCTGCTCCTCTGCTCGTACATTCAGAAAGAGGCCTAACACCAGCTCTGTCCCCAGACGCTTAAAAGCAGAGTATGCACACTCTGGCTGGCTACTACACACACACACACAAACAGAGAGAGAGAGAGAGAGAGATTGAGAGAGAGAGAGAGAGAGAGAGAGAGAGAGAGAGAGAGAGAGAGAGAGAGAGAGAGAGAGAGAGAGAGAGAGAGAGAGAGAGAGAGAGAGAGAGAGAGAGAGAGAGAGAGAGACAGAGAGAGCGAGAGAGAGAGAGAGAGAGAGAGAGAGAGAGAGAGAGAGACCACACATCAATAGGTTGCAGAAATGACCCTTATGGTGCTTCATCAATTTCAATGTTCTAGTGTTGTAGCCTGCATTGTGTTTGCCAAACTGTTATACTTAAAATGCTCTAAGTAGTTGAGGTCTATGTAAACTGTTACCTCATTGAGAGGTCCTTCAGGCAGCGCTCACATACACTGCAGAGAAAAGAGGTAGAGAAACACAGAAAGACAAACGTCAGTCTCCAACAAGATGAAGTGATTCAAAAATATGTGCAGACCTTGCATTTTGCTACTTTCTGTACCCTGTAACGAAACCACACACAGCATTCATTTGACATTCCCTTACTTAAATCACTCTACCTGTAAGTCTATACATATACATGTAAGTGTATGACATATGTGACACCAATTCTATATGTGCACTGTATAATTATTGTGGGGATGTGTGGCTCTATAGAACAGACAAGAGTTAAGTATAGCTTATAAAGTCAATCAATCAATCAATCTGTATTTGTATAGCGCCAAATCCCAACAAACGTTATCTCAAGACGCTTTTACAAACATAGCAGGTCTAGACCACTCTATGTCAAATTATGAACAGAGACCCAACACCAAGACAGGGTAAGACTCAGTCTGACCCCACCTTAATCCATCATGAGCATTGCACATCGCAGTATTTAGCTAGTTACAGTGGTGAGGAAAAACTTCCTTTTAACAGGCAGAAACCTCAGGCAGAACCAGACTCATGTTAGACAGCCATCATGCCTCGACTGAGTTGGGTCTGGAAAGACAGATAGAGGGGAGTAAAAGAGAGAGAGAGGTGATAGTGATGAGACGAGTCGTAGAAGCTGTTGCCGCTGGTGTCCAGCACGTCCGTATCAGCAGGACGTCTACGGCAGCTCAGAGGAATCTACGAGACAATGAAGCTTAGGGACTCCAGAAAGGTCTATGGTTAGTAACTTTAATGGGACAGGCAGAGTTAAAGTAAGTAATGAGGGGGTTGGGGGGAAGCGGGTGAGCTAGGATCCCAGTGTGTCAGTGTGCCAGTTCCCCCGGCAGTCTAGGCCTATAGCAGCATGACAAAAGCTGGTCCAAGCCTGATCCAACTCTAACAATAAGCTTTATCAAAAAGGAAAGTTTGAAGCCTACTCTTAAAAGTGGAGAGGGTGTCTGCCTCCTGGACCCTAACTGGTAGATGATTCCAAAGGAGAGGGGCCTGATAACTGAAGGTTCTACCTCCCATACTACTTTTAGAGATTTTAGGTACAACTAGCAAGCCTGCATGTTGGGAGCGTAGAGTTCTAGAGGGGTAATAGGGCACTATGAGCTCTTTAAGATACGAGGGTGTCTGATTTTTAAGAGCTTTGTAGGTTAAAAGAAGGATTTTAAATTCTATTCTACATTTTATTGGGAGCCAGTGTAGAGAAGCTAACACTGGAGAAATGTGCTCCCTCTTCCTAGTTCTAGTCAATACTCGAGCTGCATACATACATACTGTAATTTAGATAAGAAATTTGTGTCACATGTGTCATATACATACATGTATATGTATAGACTTACAGGTAGAGTACAAATGAAACAGAGCTCATCTGACTCTCAAGGTTATGTACAAGTGTTATTTGTTTCCCACCTGTTGATATAATCGCTTGATGATTCCAAGCAGGTCCCTGAAAACAGGCTGGTGAGGGACAGGCGGAGCAGACAAGCCTCCTCCCCTAAAACACACAAGTTACTCAGACTGTAATTTATCCACATTTGATGTAAAGTGTCACTTTTAGTTATCTTGTATAAAAAAATGGAAAAGTCTGCTGCTGAATATTTGTCCTTATATGAGTCATACAATCCTTACTTCTTGCTTTGGTTCAACAGATGCTGTTTTTTATAAGTCCAATTTACTTTACATGTAACAACAACAACAACAACAACAACAGTGTCAAAATAATCTGTTAATCTGACAACAAAAAAGAGGGTTGTATCACTACATCTCATGTAGTATCACTATACACCTCATTTAGTATCACTATACACCTCATGTTATATCACTATACACCTCATTTAGTATCACTATACACCTCATTTAGTATCACTATACACCTCATGTAGTATCACTATAAACCTCATGTAGTATCACTATCACCTCATGTAGTATCACTATACACCTCATGTAGTATCACTATAAACCTCATGTAGTGTCACTATACACCTCATGTAGTATCACTACACACCTCATGTAGTATCACTACACACCTCATGTAGTATCACTACACACCTCATGTAGTATCACTATAAACCTCATGTAGTATCACTATCACCTCATGTAGTATCACTACACGCCTCATGTAGTATCACTACACACCTCATGTAGTATCACCATACACCTCATGTAGTATCACTATACACCTCATGTAGTATCACTATACACCTCATGTAGTATCACTATACACCTCATGTAGTATCACTATACACCTCATGTTATATCACTATACACCTCATGTAGTACCACTATGTACCTCATGTAGTATCACTATACACCTCATTTAGTATCACTATACACCTCATGTAGTATCACTATACACCTCATGTAGTATCACTATACACCTCATGTAGTATCACTATACACCTCACGTCTTTCTACCCATCTTCCCAGTTCTGTTCTGTACATTGTTTATACCTAGGCTACAAGTCTGTTCACATTTTTCACTGCGTCACTGGTTTTGTAAATATTTGTAAATGTACTTATTTAGTTGTGTATATACTTTTTGTATATATGTTGTAAGATATGCTTATTTTAACCTCTTTAATTTGAATTGCTAATAACTTTTTAATAATTGCTATTTTATAGGCTCTTGTTTGCTTTTATACTGTTTTGCACTATCTACTCTGCTGCTGTAACACTTACATTTCCCTGTTGTGGGACGAATAAAGGATAACTTATCTTATCTTATGCTGCCCTGCTTATTTTTTCCTCTTCTTATTAAAATGTCGCTGTATTTATTTGTCTTCATTGGTAGGATCGTTTTACAAGGATCGTTTTACAAAACCCCAGCCATCAGTGAGGAGAAGAAACACTAGAGAATGACCTGAAGTCACCTGTGATGGTGATGAGGCAGAGAGGAGCAGTAATTAAAACCTCTGTTTCTAACTCCCTTTGTCATTTTTAGAACAAAGAAATTGTCACTTAAAAAACACTAGAGTGTAGCTCTATGAAAAGTCTCCAGGAGAAACAGTATATGGGCGCCTTTGTATTCATATTTTGATAATATCACATCACGCTTCTCAGACCATTCAGTGCTCAGGCTTCATGCGTGACAAATCTAATACTGTGGTAACGTGAGACGCCAGTTACTGCACTTAGCCTCGAGTTATTCCCAGTGTTCAGATCAGGTTAAATCACAACACATCATAATAATATGGTTAATCAATTTTAGTTCTTTTATTTTAACATCAACATGAAGAAATCCTGTGTAGCATTTCTTGACTAGCTAATAGGTCTGAACTGACTGGCATTTTTTGCTAATTGCGCTCCAAATTTTTCAGTTACCATATAATTATCAGCCATTACTGACACAACTGATATGACATGGTGCAGGCACTCATAAAGCCTTATTGGTACCTTAGTTTTTATGTACTGATTGACTATCTTGATTGTCAAAAACACTTAAAACCCAAGCATGGGGAATGTAAGATCTATCTACGATAAGGGGGACAAGCTAACCCAGCACCAGAGGGAATACTGGCAGAGTAGCATCATGCTAACAGAGCTAACACCGGACACGAACGCCACATTGGAAGGATTTCACCTTCTGTGGGCGGACAGGATACAGGATAGGAAGACTGAACTAACTGGTGAAGAAGGCCAGCTCAGTCCTGGACCCTGTGGAGGTGGTGGCTGACAGGAGGATTATGGCCAAGCTGTCGTCTTTAATGAACATTTCTTTTCTATATATATTCTTGTTGAAATTCTTGTACTGTACACCTTTTTGTTTGCTGCTGTAACTCCATGAATTTCCCCGTTGTGGGACGAATAAAGGAGTATCTTATCTTATCTTATTAGAGCTGATGTAAGTTGATAGAATGAAAACTATTCAAGTTTATTTATGGGTACAGCTCTTTTCTGTAAACTGTGTGGGTGTCTGTGTGTTTACCATTGGTGGTGACAACGGTGTCACCATACATGTTGGTCATCAAGTCAGTTGGATCCTTCAGAAACACGTTGGACTTCTCTGAAACACAATGAGCAAACTCAATTTAAAACATGCACAGATTGTGTACATACTGTTAATACACTCAATACAGTAACAGACACCTTATGTGCATGTTGGGTTTGATCCACCTGCAGGTGTGTATGCATGCTCTTAAAGCACACTAGAAGACAGAAAAGGGAGAGACAGGAGAAGAAGGATGATTTTGTTAAAGTGTAGCAGTAATACAGCTAAGGTGACAAAACATATGATAGATTAGAACAGCCCTATTCAATTAGTGGCCCGAAAGCAACCCTTGAGTGGCTGAGTGATTATGACTTGGGTCTGTCAAGAAAAACATATTTTACTAACACTGACTAGTGCTGCTCTTTTATTGTGTTTCTGCCCTTTTGGATGTGGCAATACGTTAATAAACACCCAGTGTGTTTGTTATCTTATCTATTTGTTTTCTTTTAAATGTTTAACTTTGCTCACTGTCTGCTGAAAATGTCCGGCCCAGCTCATGTTCTTAGTCTGAAAATCCAGCCTGACCAAATATTTAATTGAATAGCCCTGGATTAGAATAAGGCAAATAATATATTCTAATCTATAGGAAGAGTTTTTTAAAACACATATTTAACTCCATAGACATTCTCTCAATCAAAATCAGTGTAAATTAAAATAAAATATCAAGTAGTGAATTTCACTGACAAAAAATAAGGCATAAATCATGTTTATGTCATATTATGTTTCTTTTATGGCACTCAAACTCAGGTGCAGGTTTCTGTACAGATTGTCAAATGAAAAATATGCTTTAAAATGCATTTCCTCAAACATTACTTCCCATAGCATTGTTTTAAATGTGTTGCAATGATGACTGTACTACAATGAAGAAAGCATTACAGTATTTGAAATTACCCTTGATTTGTCATAGCTTATTTCACAAGTGTAAATACTTTAACTATTTGAGTTTGGAAGGGTTACAAACTCTTAATGAGTAATGAACATCAATGTCAGTAGCCCTGCTCCCCCCTGCAGCAACATCACGAGTCTCTCCCATGACAGATCACACTAATCCCTGGATGATTTTACTCCATACATGGGAATTTTCCTTTAGTCATTTCTGACTCATTGTCTTGAGGAGAGGAGAAAGGTCACTTTGGGCTCACAAGAATTTAGATGTCCTCTATTTTTTAATGTATGACTAGGCAACATATACAGCATTATATATCATATGAAATTAAAATATTAATAATCATTTCAACCATTACACAACTACTTCAATTTAATTTCACCTTGAGAATATAAATGACCTTCCTTTGTTTAGTTTTGTTACTAATATGTTCTTCACCTGTGTGTACAGATGGTGGTGCTCACCTGAGGGGCGTGCATAAACACACACACGCGCTTAAAGGCATATAGGAGCGTACAAACAACATACCGCACAGCAGCTCTCTCATCCCCTGCACGGAGCAGATGAAGGCGGTCGGTCTGTTCAGCAGTCGGCACTGAAACACCCGACTGCCGTGTTTCTCAATCCTCTGCCGGCAGAAGTTCACCGGGTCCCGGTAAAACTCCAGAGACTTATCCCCGAGCACCGACACACCTGCATTTCCTGGTAGTTTAGACATTCAGGGCCGACGTAGGGACGCAATCCCGCCGACTTCTCCTATTGTTTAAGTTGAGAGGTAGATTCCCTTGTGGTGGTGTTCTAACAACAGTGATGAACTTTAAGACTCGGTTCTGGTTCAGGGTAAATCCTGTTATCATCGCCTGCTAATCATTCTAATCCTCGTGACACTGGAGGATCGACATGTGTATCAGATTGCTGCTATCTCACTGTTGGCACTGTTTTCTCAGAGGTAACCGAAACTATCCAGCTTCACCGGCGAGGGATGCGTTCAGGTGCTGTCCGTAATTCAGGACTCTCTATTACTTATGCTGTTACTACAACTGCAGTGTTACTTTTGCGTTTACTTCAGGTACTGCAGCCTTCAGCAGCTATGCTAAAATCACTATGGTGACTGGATAGCCTCTTTAATGGGATGTATCTCCTGACATCATTGTACCGCGTTGACACGTGCGTCTGTTCTGGTGAAATGAGAATAATAATAATAATACTTTATTTATATAGCACTTTTCAATACAAGTAACAAAGTGCTTTACAGTGGGCAATAAAAACAAGAAGTGCAAAGCAAAATGAAGCGATTAAAAATAAAATGAAATAAAAGCTTAAAAAGCCTACAAACTTATAAAACAGACCCTTAAAATCAGAGCTAAAATTAAATAAAATCACTCAATAAAGGCTTTCCTGTAAAAGTGTGTCTTGAGTAATGACATAAAACCAGTGTTGTGCAAGTTACTGAAAAATAGTAACTAGTTACAGTTACTAGTTACTTTATTCAAAAAGTAACTAAATTACTCTGTTAATTACTTACACCAAAAAGTAATGAATTACTGTTAAAAGTAACTTTTTAGTTACTTTATAATAAGAACATTCTTTAATGCTCCTATTTATGCACTACCAGCTTCATTTCAGTGCTGTATGGAACATAATACACTATTGATCATCTTTACAGTTTCTATTCATTTGCATGCACATCGCTAAACTTTGCTCAGCATTATGATCAATGCAAACACAGACCTGACTCAACCTCAAAGTAATTTTTAAATGCTACTTTATTTAAGTCAGACCAGCAACAACTGACAATATCACAAGGATTTCTGAAATAAATAAAACAAAACAGTCTGAATATATTATTCAGAATCAAAGATAAAAAAATAAAGTGGCTTCAGCATCATAAAAGCTGTTGTGTTTAGCCCTTAAAAATGTTCCTTCACAGCTTAAGTATAAAAATATGAAATAATGAGCGTATTTCCACTTTGAGAAACTCGTCTTGCTTTCGCCTTTACTCTCCATGACTGCCGCACATGTTATTAAACGGAAACACGCCCACACGCGTCTTCTTCTTTTGTTTTACAGCGGTTGGCATGGCACCCAGCAATCCCACAATGCATTGCCACTGTAAACAGGAAGAAGTACACTGCAGCTAGCCAACAATGAATTAATTTAAAGTAACGGACAAACGCACGATGTTGTAACGGTAACTGAGTTTATTTATTTTAAAAAGTAATGCGTTAGAGTATAAGTTACTGTCAAAAGTAACGGCGTTACAGTAACGCGTTACTGCCCAACACTGCATAAAACACGGGTCTGACTCTGCAGGTCTGGTCTCCTCTGGCAGGCTGTTCCGGAGAGTACGAGCCCTGACTGAAAACGCCCTGTCCCCTTTGGTTCTCAGTCGGGTCCTTGGAACAGCTAACAGAGCACTGCCAGAGGATCTCAGACTGCGACTAGGTTCGTAGGAGGATAAAAGCTCAGATATATATAGAGGGGCAAGTCCATGTAGTGCTTTAAAAGTCAATAAAATAATCTTAAAATCAATCCTAAAATCAACAGGCAGCCAGTGTAGATGAGCTACAATGGGGGTGATGTGGGAACATGTTTTAGTTCCTGTTATAAGACAAGCTGCTGCATTTTGAACTGTTTGAAGACGGTGGATTGATTTTTGACTAAGACATGAGTACAGGGAATTACAGTAATTGAGACGGGAGGATATGAAGGCATGAATAAGTTTCTGAAGATCTTTGGCTGACATTAAGGACTTGACTTTGGATATATTTCTGAGCTGATAAAAACAAGACTGGACAACTTTTTTCACCTGTGGCTCAAAACACAAATTCCAATCAAAAATCACACCAAGGTTTTTGGCTGAGGGTTTAACATTATTTGAAAGCTCACCCAATTTTGGCAGGATTTGATTCCTCTTTGCTGGGGGGCCAAACACAATGACTTCAGATTTGGAGTCATTCAGTTTTAAAAAGTGGTCTGCCATCGAAGATTTAATTTCTGACAGACAGTTGTGGAGATGAGTGATTCCTGATTGGTTATTATGTTTTATTGGATTGTAAAGTTGCGTGTCATCAGCATAGCAATGATAACGGACATTGTATTTATGAATTATATGGCCAAGGGGGAGCATGTAAATGGAAAAAAGAGCGGGACCCAGGACTGAACCCTGTGGAACCCCATGTGATAGGTTCACCGTAGATGAATATGAACCAACCGATGACCCTACAAAACATCTCCTCTCAAGATATGACCTGAACCAATTCAAGGCCATGTCATTTAATCCAGCCCACTTCTCCAGTCTCTCAGTAAGAATATTATGGTCTATAGTGTCAAACGCAGCACTCAGATCCAACAGAACCAGGATGGCGCAGTCACCAGAATCTTAAATTAAAAGGAGGTCATTACAGACTTTGAGCAGAGCTTTCCAGAAGAGGAGGACATGTTAACCTCTACCTCATCCCTCGCCTGCTTTTGCTCAAGGACCTTTTTCTGGATTCCGACTTCATAAATCTAGGTCCTTGTCTAAAAAATGTGTCCCCTTCAAATTGTAAATTTAAATATGTACACTTTCCATTAATGGAAATACTACAGAAGCCCTAAAAGGACAGCATTAAATACATTTTATTTTCTCTTTCATCTCAAAATAACAAGTTAATTTTGTCATTTAAAAAAAAGCTTGTTGTCTGGAGATTTCAACTTATTTTTTTTCTGGGATCATTTATCTCGTTTTATCCAGAGAAAGAAGCTATTTTTTTGTGTTTTTGATCTTCAACATGTAAGATAAATGTCTCGTAAAAAATGTATTTTTATTCTTTACTGAGGCAAAAATTTCTAAACAATGTTTGTGAAAAAAATAATAATAATAATGAAAGAAAGTGATAAACAGAACTTTCCTATTAGGCAAGCATTGGAAACCTTCAGACAAGCATAAGGCACAATTGAAATGACAAATATAATGAAACATAGAGCTTCACAATGTTTCGTTCTGACTCTAGGGACTGAAAGCAGACCAGTACCTGATGACCTCAGAGGTCGAGGTGGTTCATAAAGTAGCAGCAGATCAGCAATGTATTTTGGGCCTAAACCATTCAGTGCTTTATAAACCATCAGCAGGATTTTAAAGTCTATTCTCTGACAGACAGGAAGCCAGTGTAGAGATCTAAGAACTGGAGTGATGTGGTCTACTTTGTTGGTCCTTGTTAGGACTCGAGCAGCAGCATTCTGTATGAGCTGCAGCCGTCTGATGGACTTTTTAGGGAGTCCTGTAAAGACCCCGTTACAGTAGTCCAGTCTGCTAAAGATAAATGCATGGAGGAGTTTTTCTGCATCCTGCTGAGATATAAGTCATTTAATCCTTGATATATTCTTAAGGTGATAGTAGGCTGACTTTGTAATTGTCTTAATGTGACTGCTGAATTTAAAGTCTGAGTCTAAGACTAGACCAAGGTTTCTGGCTTGGTTTGAACATTTCATCTGTGCAGATTGGAGCTGAGCGGTAACCTTTAACCTTTCTTCCTTGGCTCTAAAAACAATCATTTCAGTTATCTTTGTTTAACTGAAGAAAGTTCTGGCTTGTCCAGTCATTGATTTGTTCAATATTATCTTAAGTTACTTGGTTACCATATGTATGAATGTGCTCCTTTAATGTTTAGTACAGAAGCCCTAAAAGAACATGATTAAATAGATTTTATTTTGTCAGTGTTCGTCTTATTTTCTTGTTATCTTGAGAAAACAAAGCTTGTTATCTTGAGATAGCGAGAAATAGAAGTTGGGATCTTCAGAAAACAAGTGAAATTAACTTTCAAGTATTTAATCATGTCCTTTTAGGGCTTCCGTAAAATACACAATACAGTATGTTGATGTTATTTACATTTTAAGATTGAAACATACCTGGGTGCTCTGAAGGCTTATACTTTTAAGTTGGAAACTTCAAAATGAACTTTTATTTGCTGTCGCCTCTGCCACTGTAAGTGCCAACTCAATGGTTTCACCTGCTCCAGTGTCCACCTCCTGTAAAGGGCCGGCACTGTTATCCATCTGGCAAATTTAAAATGGCATACATGATTAGTTAGCTTAGAGGGAAGGCAGGAGAGTGGGGTACAGCTGTAAGGGAAGGTAAGTCTCCAGTTTTACAGTCATTTGTGTGTTATTTAATGAAATGCGTAAACTTTTTTCCCCTCGTGTTCAGGGGCATTAGGGAGCTTCTTCAGTTGCTAATTATTCGTATAGATTTTCCCTTTTTGGCTTCAGAGAGCAGATGGGATGCGCTGACGTTAACAGGGGTTTACATCAAGGGCTTATCTGATTTAAATGAAAGACCATGAGCCTAGCACGCAGGAGGGAGTTATTGCTTTGGCTATCAAAATAGACAATCGTTTGAAGGAGGGACAAAGGGAAAGAGCAACCAGGCCCCATAAATTGGCTTTTTTCCATGTTATCACCGACTCCTTTCAGTGCACTTGCTCAGAGTTCTTCCTCCTCCAGGGTTCCCACTCTTTTCCAGAGATCATTTTCCAGGACATTTCAAGGACATTTTCAGTGATGAGTAAGCTGGTATGACCGTCTAAATTTAGTTCCTAATTTAGTTCCTAAATAATCTAATATGTTCCTCTCAGTGGAAGTCTACATTGATGACATGCAGTCTATGGCTAGCAATGAAATCATCTCTTACATGCCTAAAAATTATGGCAAATTGATAATAGAATAATACAACCACAGATGTACAGCACTTCACTTTATTTTAACCAAGCAACAATGATGGACAACTCTCATCTCAGCTTTCTCTTTTCTCAATAAATATAAAATTAAAAACAAAAGCGCCTGCAAAAGACTCTGGAAGCTGCCTTAGTGAAATGAATAAATACTAATAATAATCAGAGGATCAGTGCATAAATTGACCTAAATAGATCTGAATCACAAAAATGGCCACAAGTGTTTAATGGGGATGTGTTTTTTTTTAACATTGTTCGATCGCGCACAGTCATGTTGGAATAATTTTCCAGGATAATCCATGATTTTCCAGGACATTTGACTTTTTCTCCCATTTTCCAGGTGTTTTCCAGTACTGGAAAACTGGTCAACTGTTTTCCAGGTTTTCCAGTTTTTCCAGGACGTGTGGGAACCCTGCTCCTCATATGCCTCTGAGATTCCTATGGCTCCTCCTGTGGCCTTGATTCCAGTGCTGAAGACAACTTTATAGATTCTCAATTTGTCATTCAGGCTGATATCCTGCGAGAGACACTTGCAATATGCTCTGGATGGTACCTATTATCTGGCAACCACTGTGAGAGGATTCAACTTTTGTCCACCCATCTCCAGTCTGACCTGTAGTCATTGGTCTTCCCTGGTTACAAACTGCAGAATCTTCAAATATACTGGTCAACCTCGTCAATATCAGGCTGTGTTGTGTTATGATATTCCTCCTGTCTCCAGTCAGCCAATAATGTTAGCCTCTACTCAGAGAAACCATCTCCTGAGCCACATGACTTGTCCCTAGTTCCAACCTTGATCTGAGTTTAGTGTTCAGCAAGGATTTGGCCCAGTCCCTTCTCCCTCTACAACCGCATACAACCAGAAAGAAAGGTTGTGGGGGAATGTATATCTGACTGTCACTACTGGACTCATCTTTCCACCATGGTGGTTTCTTCTTTGTGGCCAAATAAGGCAAGACTCTCCGCCCCTGCATCAATTATCAAAGTCCCAATGATATATCTTTTACAAACAAGTATCCACTTCCCCTCATTAACCATTCATTTGAGCTGCTTTGTTTTTGTCTTCCAAGGCATCATCCTGATTTTCTTCAGAACCCTTGAAGAGCATATTAAAGGTGACATATCATGCAAAATGGACTTTTTAATGGTTCTCTACCTGAAATATGTTTCCCTGGCATGTCTACAAACCCCCCGAGAATGAAAAGAATCCATTCTGCCCCTGTTCTGATTTCTCCACCTTTCTGTAAATGTGTGTGAAACCAGCCGTTTCAGACTTCAGTGTTTTTGTTACGTAACAACAATATCCGGTCTGTCACAGTGTCAGAGCTCGGAGCTTGTTCAGCCCATAGACTGTATAAAATACAACTCAACCCCTCCTCTGTTTTTCATTACCTGCACAAATGTGTGCTAACAAGGAGCTTAGGAGGGAGGCATGCTAGTTGTAGGCTGTCTTAATAAACACAAAGGTCGGTTTTACTCCCCACGTCTGCAGATTTGAAGATCTAGTGGATTTTTATTTGTCATGGAAAAGTGCTAGCGCTAATTAGCATAGCTACATGTCGTAGCTGTAGCTGTAGCTGTGTACCAAGACACACGTCGACATACTGACAAATAAAACAACAAGAAACACAGAATCTGTGACCAATCCTTCATAAAAGGTCCTGCTGCCTTTCTGGTAGAGGTCGGGTTTACTCCCCACATCTGCAGATTTGAAGATCTAGTGGATGATTTTTATTTATCATGGATAAGTGCTAGCGCTAGTTAGCATAGCCACATAACTACATGTTTGTAGCTGTGTACCAAGACACACGTCGACATACTGATAAATAAAACAACAAGAAACACTAAATCTGTGACCAATGGTTCAGAAAGGTCCTGCTACAGGCGCCTCTCCATCAGGATCAGATTCAGAGGGTTGAAGTAGAGCGGTCTGCTAGCAGCCGTGTATATTCAGCCAACATGTAAACATTAGATCAACGTGCTGGAGAGCTGAGGCACATCCACTTCCTGAGGGGGCGTGGTCAGAGAAAAAACAGAGGCTGTTTCCGAAACGGCCTGCTACATACTACTTACTAATGTAGTAGGCAGTAGGTATTGCCTACTACATACTGCGTTTGAATTTAGTATGTAGTATGACTGTTCTGTCCGATCTGTCATGCAGCATGCTGAGCCAGACGTCGCTGGATTTCTGGTTTCGGAAAGCGGAAGTAAACAACGGCGAAGCCGATAAATAAAATGCTTATTTAGCATCCATTTATGGTTTAAAAAGTTAGGAAGTGGTTTATATGTAATTTGATAACTTTCACAGCACCCAAAAACGGATTTCCTCCCGTCAAAAAATGAGGAAAAAGAAAAAGCAGAACGAGCGCTGTGCATTATGGGAAACAGTACGCGAGGCAGACTGGTCCGATGCATACTGAGATATTTTCCCGATTCAGTAGACATCCGGGGAGTTTTGGCATACTGCAGATTTTGCTCTTGTTCACATACTACTTACTACATACTGAATTTTGGACATATCAGTACGTACTGCTAGTATAGCAGCCGATTTCGGAAACAGCCAGAGTGTTCTGAGGACTGCTGAAGAAGAGGGTTCTTCAGGCAGACCAAAATCTGATTTCAAAGTGTTTTTTTGAGCATAAACTTTAAAGACATGTTTTGGGGACCTCTTAGACCAATATATATTGATGAAAAAAGCGTGATATGTCACCTTTAAGCAACATTTACGTCTAATGCTGCAGAGACTGCTGGAGAACAAATGTTTGCTAAACCTGAAAAATATGAGTTCCATGTCCATCAGTTTCTCAGGTTACATCATCACCAGCTTCACTGCTATAATTCACATTAAAAAAACATTAAAACATTTTCATTTATCATAAAGTCAAAACAGTAGTGTTTTTCTGTTGACATTCTCAACAGATGCAGAAAATAACAGCATAAGATCCTCCTCCCTGTTACCAATCCCCTAACCCTGCCAACGCTCATACTATACTGTGGTTTGTTGTTGCTTTGTGTTAGCTTTTGGTCTTAAAAATATCCTCCATGTTATCTACCAATGCTTTGGGAAAGTAACATTTTTGTCACTCAGTCAACAGGAGGAGGTAAGTCGGGGGCATTCAGGTTGTCACAAGTAATGTCTTTGCTATTCAGAATTAACAACCGTTGTCAAGAGGTTTTGACCAATCAGAGTTGAGCATTTCTTATAAATGATTAGTAAGAAAGCTAGGAAGTAACTTATACTGTTTTAGACAATAGTCATGAATGACATGCACACACACATAAATGTTTGTGTATTATTAAAACACCGTATGTGAATTTGATGAAAAAAATGTTTCCAAGCTAAAATGAAGATATTACTTACATGTATAGGATCTTGCTGTGTAAATGAGTTCATTAGAGGTGGCACTTCTGAAATCAGTGTGGTCCACAGTAAATATATTCCTGACAGCCACAGTTCATAAGAATCAAAGGTTCCAATGAGATTCTATAGGAAAGGTATGTGAGGCATTTCTGACGAATTTATAAGTGGTTATTTTGTAATGCTTTATTATTATTTCACATAATAGCTACAGCCCTACTCATTGCAAAGCAAAAGTGCAGAGGATGTGCTGGATCCAAAGCATCCATAAGGTGGCCTGAAACCATACCACTTTCTACTTCCTTAAACCAATCTGTAAATTATAGTACCTGTATATGCTCCTGGAGTTCTGGGAAGACGGGGAACTGCTCAAGACAAGTACTCCAAAATCTACATATAAACTAGATTTTCTTTTTAAATAGAGGAGAAACAAACACTTTGAACTTGTGAACGTCTGTGTAAGATCACTGGGTCACGTTTGTGTAAAATTAAGAACTAACTGTACATAAGCAATGCTTTACCACATGCACAGTACAAGGACTGAAACTAAGCCATCTGCAGCCTCAGCGACAATTAACACTCATGGATACAACCACTTGTAGATGGATGTCATAAATAATAATAGGATTAATAGAAAGCTTTTCTGATGACTCAGACAACAATCACTGCACTTCCCTCAAAGATGAAAACATCACTACAATCAGCTGCAAAGTTAGACTGTTGTTGTAGCCATGGGAAAACTGCAAAAGAATAAAAAAAGAGTGTAAGGTCAAGATAAAAGTTAAAGGAGAGAGTGAAGAAATGTGGTGTCATGAAGAAAAAACAAGGACCTGAGAGAAAAAGTGACAGAACTGCAAATAACATTGGAATCTGAAAATACATGGTCGGAGAGAGAGACAATGAAAACATCAATAACAATGTCACAGATTTACTATCAAAACTAGTGCCTCACTGTGCTGCATCAAAGAAAACATCTGTTGGCACAGTTCACTGGCTGGGAAGACAACAGTAAGGACTACAATGACAGATCATCAGACAATTTCCTATAAGATAGAATTAGGATGTGATTTAGAATCTGTCCAAAAAATCCAGGATCTGCAAAGACTTAAATATTAGAAGGGCTTAACTGGCTGGGTATTTGATTTTTATTGATTGGGCCAGATTATCAAAGTACATTTTCAAACTTTTTGATACAACAATGGATTCACAATGAATTGCTTGATATGTATACAAAACAATATTTACAGTGAAAGGAAGGAACTATGACAGCATAATGAGACACCTGCAACCAGTGGCTGCACCCTGCTGTTTGGCCTATTATTTACAAGAATGTTACAAGGAAAGTCTGAAGACAGTCAGTTAGTAATGCAAGACAATGGGCCCTAAGGTAACCCTAGCACAAAGTGCAAGTGTCTTTATTTTCCACATGATGCAGTCCTTATTTTTTGGCCTAGAACTCACATTTTGTAAACAGCAAATGGACCAGCGTCTACATTAGCACCATTGGGCATGTTAGCCTCTTGATGATAAAATGACGTGTTCTTGGGGACACCAACAAATACCTAGTAGAAAGTCTAAAGGCAGGGTTACAGCACTTTCCTGATATTTAAAGGATGCAATAGTGAGATTGTATGCTATATAGTGAAGGTTCCTTTGCTTATTACACACATAACGTGCAGCAGTGCTCCCACTTATAAGGAAATATCACCGTATTTGCTGATATCATGGAGTTAAGTTCTCTATCAGGACAAAACTTGAGATGGGACTATATTTTATTTTTAACTGCTCTTGGAATGGGTCAATCTCAGGATCGTGGAAGATGAGGACCCTGTCATCTCCTCACACATCTGCTTCACCTCAGCCCTGCACAGGACAAAAACTCCACACTAAGACCATCATCAAGTTCTCCATCATGCTCCCTTGAATACATGTGGAGAAAAAAATCTTTATACCACCCTATTTTCTGTTCTGTTCTGCTAATTATTTTACTGCCCTAATAAATTCTCGTACTCTTTTTAATGTTCATGGCTTTTACATATTTAGCCTACTTTTTAGATATGGTTAGTTAATGCTGCTCACTCACCACCGTTCATGCTAGGTCTCATTGCTCCTCAACTTGATTCGTTGTTTCTCTTAATCCTGTCCTGTTCCTGCTCCTTGTCTTCTAACATGCGTTGTAGGTAAAAGCTTGAGGTCCAGGTCCATAGTAACGTTAGCCTCAGTAGCTTGCAAGGAGAAAAAAGGCAAAAAAAGAGCACACTCAAACAAAACCTGTTTTATAGTTAGCATAGCATGTTACCACAGTGTAAGAAAACATTTCCACAAACACAAATATTCCTGCATGTTGAAAGGCTACAAAGACCTTATCTCAAAACAAATGAAACACACACAGAATGTTTCTTTACATAACCCCTTTTATTCTTTATTAAACATGTTAAAGAGTGCTTTTGTTGGTCACCTGTCCTCAACTGCAATGCCTGAGATCCACATCAAACACCAGGAACTGCCAAACAGAAGTGTAGTCTGCCATTGGCTTATATATGAGGAGGTTTTTCAAGTGGAAGAAACCATGTATGACAGAGGTGGAGGGGTGTTTTGACAGAGGAATTACTAAATCAATCCCCCACTCTCTGGTGCCCTTTCAGAGGTAAATGCATGAAAAAGTGCCCTCTGTCAGCCCCTCAAATGTATAAAGCATTAAAAAAGTGCCCTCTGTCAGCCCCTCAAATGTATAAAGCATTAAAAAAGTGCCCTCTGCCAGCCCCTCAAATGTATAAAGCATTAAAAAAGTGCCCTCTGTCAGCCCCTCAAATGTATAAAGCATTAAAAAAATACCCTCTGTCAGCCCCGTAAATGTATAAAGCATTAAAAAAGTACCCTCTGTCAGCCCCTCAAATGTATAAAGCATTAAAAAAGTACCCTCTGTCAGCCCCTCAAATGTATAAAGCATTAAAAAGTTCTCTCTGGACTCCCACCAAATGTACCAAACTTAAAAAAGCACCCTCTGGTTCCCCCTCAAATGTATAAAGCATAAAAAAAGTGCCCTCTGCCAGCCCCTCAAATGTATAAAGCATTAAAAAAGTACCCTCTGTCAGCCCCGTAAATGTATAAAGCATTAAAAAAGTACCCTCTGTCAGCCCCTCAAATGTATAAAGCATTAAAAAAGTGCCCTC